>NW_027394278.1:7077887-7107609 GCF_049309525.1 Garra rufa | reverse complement strand
AAAAACTTTGGATAGGGATAGAGCACTTATTACATGATAGAGAGTGGTTGTGAAAGTGTATGTTTTAACACTGCATGCAATTGGCAAGCTGCACAGTACTGCTAATTTGTAATACTGATCTTACAATGCATTTTAATATTATGACTGAATCGTTTATTTCGCAGAATCATGTCAAATGCCTTAATGGCAAAATTCAACATGCAGGGTGGTGGCCAGCTGGAAAAGGCTGCATTCAAGGCTACACCTTTATATAATATAATACAAGGTAATTTGTGACACATCGTATGTTCCTTGTGTCTTATTTAAAAGACCTGTTTTTATCAGAAATGTCCAAACGCATAATTAACATGTTTTAGTCCCGATGTTCTCATATGTGGACATGTATGAAATCAACATCCTGCATCACGAATTAAGTCGTCACTTTGTTTTGAAATGAATAACATTTTTCTGAGATGTTGATTCATGACACACAGTTTAAAAATTAGACAAATTTAAATAATTACAAATTATCTTATTTCCATAAGAGTGTCACTACATTACTTTTAGACTTTTTGAAGACTAAGGAGAGGGAGTGGTCCTGGTGAAACATTCAATCATTTGGTATCTCAGAGAAGCTCATGTTCATGAAATGGATGGGAAAAGTCTTGTTCGACTGCATTGTACAATTAGTTTGATAGATAAAAACACTTTAAAAATAAGTGCTTGTTTAACTTTTTGCTTTTTACATTCATATTTTCTTCCCTCAGATGCTGTGAAGAGGTGGAACCCCAATTCAACAGAATCGGAAATTGATGGCGCTATGGCTGAACATCTAAAACATGCTCCAGGAAGAGCAGGGGGTGGGGGTTATAAAAAATAAGTTTTCGGGTGAAAAAGATGTGGGAGATATTTGTGACAGCTCAATTCCTTAAATTTAGTTATGAAACTGAATTTGTTTCGTGATGAACATGTTAATTTTTCCTGTTTCCCAGGTGAATTTGTATTAAAACCATAAAATAAATGTGATAAATAAATTGTGACTTGGTTCATCCCGTTATCTTTGATCATTTGTAATGAACTACTAAAATGTTAATAATATAACACTTTATTTTACAGTGACCTTGTTACATGTAGTTACTGTAATAACTATAAATTATGCATAATTGCATGTATCAAACCTTAACCTTATATTCAGATGCAGTTAATTATATTAAGTACTTAAATGTATAAGTAAAGTAATGTGTTGTTTGATCTACACGTGATTATAACGTGTTCTATCTAGACGTTTCGGTATGACTGGGCCGATTTTGGCCCTTTTTAGATCCTTTGTCAAGTTTGGATGCTTAAACGTCAAAATCGCCTGTTTACGATTTAACACAATTAGTGTATGATTATTTTATATGCAGGCTTATATGCCTACACTTATGCATAAACACACCATATAAACATCCAGAAGAAGACTAATTCTGACGTCCATGGACGCGCTGAAGAGACGTGGAATTCACGGCCAGAAAAGACGTCGGTTCAACTTCCATTTTGGAACTATTTTTCAACCATGACGGGACGTGTCGGACGGACGTCTTTTCAACGGTCAATACACGTCCAAATGTTTGCTGGGTTAGTGTATTTAAAACGTTAAAATGCTTGCTTATTTGTGCTGCATTTTTGTGGAAACGAATAAGCTAGTAAAGACTGTTTCATGAATATGGTCTCATCGTTTGAACCACGTTAGATCAACAAAGTACGGCTGTTGTTAAAGACCTCACCAACTAATAACTTTTGCTATTTAACTGATTAGAGTTCTCAAAAAATGCAACTGTATTGAACAGAGCACCTAATCACTCATTTAATATTTTTTCCCCCTGTCATTTCGCTGTATTTTATGTTTGATTTAGCACGGGTTCCCTCTTACGTCATACTCCCTCTTATACTCCAAAGTTCCCTTAGGCATTTGTGCGCATGCGCACTAATCATAAATGGTGCTTTATAGAGGACGCACAAAAATAGTGGATAAAATCATTTATATTCAGGTTAAACGTAGGAAATAGCTTATACTGCATGTTAGCTTGCAAATTATACCCAAGGACATAATTTATTGAGCCATATGTCTTACTAACAAGAAACAATGCCTCTAACCACAGGTCACGTACGAAAAATAATGCCCAGTTTAAGCCATTCCACTCCACTGAAGGGGTGGAGCGAAAAAATGAAAATAAATACGGCCTTTTAAAATTTTAATGTTCCAGCGATTTCATTCTGTCAACCCCTTAGAACACACCAAGAGCTAATTTCAGGAGTTTGCAAGCAGTTTAATATAAAACGGAGAGAGCTGCCTTCAGCCAGTGTTTTCTGTTGTACTGACATGAGAGTCAAGGCTCCGAGCTCTCGGTCTGCGAACTACATCACTAAGCCACTTTTAAAAGCATTTAAATAAAAACACTCCAGCGACTGTACACAATGTAAACAGAATATCATTTTAAAGAGCTATATTAAGCGCATATGAGCTGTTTTATGTGGTTTACGGATGAGCTTCGGGGCTGGCGTTTCTTCGTCCGTGTTCACAAAACTACATATTTTAAAGGCATTAAAAAAATATAAAAAAAAAAAAAACACTCCAGCGATTGAACAATAATAGTAGATTAGTGTATTTAAAACGTTAAAATGCTTGCTTATATGTGCTGCATTTTTGTGGAAACGAATAAGCTAGTAAAGACTGTTTCATGAAAATGGTCTCATCGTTTGAACCACGTTAGTTCAACAAAGTACGGCTGTTGTTAAAGACCTCACCAACTAATAACTTCTGCTATTTAACTGATTAGAGTTCTCGAAAAATGCAACTGTATTGAACAGAGCACCTAATCACTCATTTAATATTTTTTTCCCCTGTCATTTCGCTGTATTTTATGTTTGATTTAGCACGGGTTCCCTCTTACGTCATACTCCCTCTTATACTCCAAAGTTCCCTTAGGCATTAGTGCGCATGCGCACTAATCATAAATGGTGCTTTATAGAGGACGCACAAAAATAGTGAATAAAATCATTTATATTCAGGTTAAACGTAGGAAATAGCTTATACTGCATGTTAGCTTGCAAATTATACCCAAGGACATAATTTATTAAGCCATATGTCTTACTAACAAGAAACAATGCCTCTAACCACAGGTCACGTACGAAAAATAATGCCCAGTTTAAGCCATTCCACTCCACTGAAGGGGTGGAGCGGAAAAAATGAAAATAAATACGGCCTTTTAAAATTTAAATGTTCCAGCGATTTCATTCTGTCAACCCCTTAGAACACACCAAGAGCTAATTTCAGGAGTTTGCAAGCAGTTTAATTTAAAACGGAGAGAGCTGCCTTCAGCCAGTGTTTTCTGTTGTACTGACATGAGAGTCAAGTCTCCGAGCTCTCGGTCTGCGAACTACATCACTAAGCCTCTTTTAAAAGCATTTAAATAAAAACACTCCAGCGACTGTACACAATGTAAACAGAATATCATTTTAAAGAGCTATATTAAGCGCATATGAGCTGTTTTATGTGGTTTACGGATGAGCTTCGGGGCTGGCGTTTCTTCGTCCGTGTTCACAAAACTACATATTTTAAAGGCATTAAAAAAATATAAAATAAAAAAACACTCCAGCGATTGAACAATAATAGTAGATTAGTGTATTTAAAACGTTAAAATGCTTGCTTATTTGTGCTGCATTTTTGTGGAAACGAATAAGCTAGTAAAGACTGTTTCATGAAAATGGTCTCATCGTTTGAACCACGTTAGTTCAACAAAGTACGGCTGTTGTTAAAGACCTCACCAACTAATAACTTCTGCTATTTAACTGATTAGAGTTCTCGAAAAATGCAACTGTATTGAACAGAGCACCTAATCACTCATTTAATATTTTTTTCCCCTGTCATTTCGCTGTATTTTATGTTTGATTTAGCACGGGTTCCCTCTTACGTCATACTCCCTCTTATACTCCAAAGTTCCCTTAGGCATTAGTGCGCATGCGCACTAATCATAAATGGTGCTTTATAGAGGACGCACAAAAATAGTGAATAAAATCATTTATATTCAGGTTAAACGTAGGAAATAGCTTATACTGCATGTTAGCTTGCAAATTATACCCAAGGACATAATTTATTAAGCCATATGTCTTACTAACAAGAAACAATGCCTCTAACCACAGGTCACGTACGAAAAATAATGCCCAGTTTAAGCCATTCCACTCCACTGAAGGGGTGGAGCGGAAAAAATGAAAATAAATACGGCCTTTTAAAATTTAAATGTTCCAGCGATTTCATTCTGTCAACCCCTTAGAACACACCAAGAGCTAATTTCAGGAGTTTGCAAGCAGTTTAATTTAAAACGGAGAGAGCTGCCTTCAGCCAGTGTTTTCTGTTGTACTGACATGAGAGTCAAGTCTCCGAGCTCTCGGTCTGCGAACTACATCACTAAGCCTCTTTTAAAAGCATTTAAAAAAAAACACTCCAGCGACTGTACACAATGTAAACAGAATATCATTTTAAAGAGCTATATTAAGCGCATATGAGCTGTTTTATGTGGTTTACAGATGAGCTTCGGGGCTGGCGTTTCTTCGTCCGTGTTCACAAAACTACATATTTTAAAGGCATTAAAAATATATAAAATAAAAAAAAACACTCCAGCGATTGAACAATAATAGTAGATTAGTGTATTTAAAACGTTAAAATGCTTGCTTATTTGTGCTGCATTTTTGTGGAAACGAATAAGCTAGTAAAGACTGTTTCATGAATATGGTCTCATCGTTTGAACCACGTTAGATCAACAAAGTACGGCTGTTGTTAAAGACCTCACCAACTAATAACTTCTGCTATTTAACTGATTAGAGTTCTCAAAAAATGCAACTGTATTGAACAGAGCACCTAATCACTCATTTAATATTTTTTCCCCCTGTCATTTCGCTGTATTTTATGTTTGATTTAGCACGGGTTCCCTCTTACGTCATACTCCCTCTTATACTCCAAAGTTCCCTTAGGCATTTGTGCGCATGCGCACTAATCATAAATGGTGCTTTATAGAGGACGCACAAAAATAGTGGATAAAATCATTTATATTCAGGTTAAACGTAGGAAATAGCTTATACTGCATGTTAGCTTGCAAACTATACCCAAGGACATAATTTATTGAGCCATATGTCTTACTAACAAGAAACAATGCCTCTAACCACAGGTCACGTACGAAAAATAATGCCCAGTTTAAGCCATTCCACTCCACTGAAGGGGTGGAGCGAAAAAATGAAAATAAATACGGCCTTTTAAAATTTTAATGTTCCAGCGATTTCATTCTGTCAACCCCTTAGAACACACCAAGAGCTAATTTCAGGAGTTTGCAAGCAGTTTAATATAAAACGGAGAGAGCTGCCTTCAGCCAGTGTTTTCTGTTGTACTGACATGAGAGTCAAGGCTCCGAGCTCTCGGTCTGCGAACTACATCACTAAGCCACTTTTAAAAGCATTTAAATAAAAACACTCCAGCGACTGTACACAATGTAAACAGAATATCATTTTAAAGAGCTATATTAAGCGCATATGAGCTGTTTTATGTGGTTTACGGATGAGCTTCGGGGCTGGCGTTTCTTCGTCCGTGTTCACAAAACTACATATTTTAAAGGCATTAAAAAAATATAAAAAAAAAAAAACACTCCAGCGATTGAACAATAATAGTAGATTAGTGTATTTAAAACGTTAAAATGCTTGCTTATATGTGCTGCATTTTTGTGGAAACGAATAAGCTAGTAAAGACTGTTTCATGAAAATGGTCTCATCGTTTGAACCACGTTAGTTCAACAAAGTACGGCTGTTGTTAAAGACCTCACCAACTAATAACTTCTGCTATTTAACTGATTAGAGTTCTCGAAAAATGCAACTGTATTGAACAGAGCACCTAATCACTCATTTAATATTTTTTTCCCCTGTCATTTCGCTGTATTTTATGTTTGATTTAGCACGGGTTCCCTCTTACGTCATACTCCCTCTTATACTCCAAAGTTCCCTTAGGCATTAGTGCGCATGCGCACTAATCATAAATGGTGCTTTATAGAGGACGCACAAAAATAGTGAATAAAATCATTTATATTCAGGTTAAACGTAGGAAATAGCTTATACTGCATGTTAGCTTGCAAATTATACCCAAGGACATAATTTATTAAGCCATATGTCTTACTAACAAGAAACAATGCCTCTAACCACAGGTCACGTACGAAAAATAATGCCCAGTTTAAGCCATTCCACTCCACTGAAGGGGTGGAGCGGAAAAAATGAAAATAAATACGGCCTTTTAAAATTTAAATGTTCCAGCGATTTCATTCTGTCAACCCCTTAGAACACACCAAGAGCTAATTTCAGGAGTTTGCAAGCAGTTTAATTTAAAACGGAGAGAGCTGCCTTCAGCCCAGTAAGGGCTGGCTCAAACTGCGGCATCGGCATCTCGCAGCGGCACTTCCGGCGGCATGTCGAGATGCCGCTGCTAGATGCCGCTGCAGCGGCATCTCCGATGCCAGAGCTGTAGCGGCACCTGCCGCGAGAATCTAGCAGCGGCATAGCAGCGACATGCATCTCGCAGCGGAAGTGCCATCTGCAGATGCCGATGCCGCAGTTTCGGCAGCTCGCAGCGGCCTCTCTCCTTCAGCCAGTGTTTTCTGTTGTACTGACATGAGAGTCAAGTCTCCGAGCTCTCGGTCTGCGAACTACATCACTAAGCCTCTTTTAAAAGCATTTAAATAAAAACACTCCAGCGACTGTACACAATGTAAACAGAATATCATTTTAAAGAGCTATATTAAGCGCATATGAGCTGTTTTATGTGGTTTACGGATGAGCTTCGGGGCTGGCGTTTCTTCGTCCGTGTTCACAAAACTACATATTTTAAAGGCATTAAAAAAATATAAAATAAAAAAACACTCCAGCGATTGAACAATAATAGTAGATTAGTGTATTTAAAACGTTAAAATGCTTGCTTATTTGTGCTGCATTTTTGTGGAAACGAATAAGCTAGTAAAGACTGTTTCATGAAAATGGTCTCATCGTTTGAACCACGTTAGTTCAACAAAGTACGGCTGTTGTTAAAGACCTCACCAACTAATAACTTCTGCTATTTAACTGATTAGAGTTCTCGAAAAATGCAACTGTATTGAACAGAGCACCTAATCACTCATTTAATATTTTTTTCCCCTGTCATTTCGCTGTATTTTATGTTTGATTTAGCACGGGTTCCCTCTTACGTCATACTCCCTCTTATACTCCAAAGTTCCCTTAGGCATTAGTGCGCATGCGCACTAATCATAAATGGTGCTTTATAGAGGACGCACAAAAATAGTGAATAAAATCATTTATATTCAGGTTAAACGTAGGAAATAGCTTATACTGCATGTTAGCTTGCAAATTATACCCAAGGACATAATTTATTGAGCCATATGTCTTACTAACAAGAAACAATGCCTCTAACCACAGGTCACGTACGAAAAATAATGCCCAGTTTAAGCCATTCCACTCCACTGAAGGGGTGGAGCGGAAAAAATGAAAATAAATACGGCCTTTTAAAATTTAAATGTTCCAGCGATTTCATTCTGTCAACCCCTTAGAACACACCAAGAGCTAATTTCAGGAGTTTGCAAGCAGTTTAATTTAAAACGGAGAGAGCTGCCTTCAGCCAGTGTTTTCTGTTGTACTGACATGAGAGTCAAGTCTCCGAGCTCTCGGTCTGCGAACTACATCACTAAGCCTCTTTTAAAAGCATTTAAAAAAAAACACTCCAGCGACTGTACACAATGTAAACAGAATATCATTTTAAAGAGCTATATTAAGCGCATATGAGCTGTTTTATGTGGTTTACAGATGAGCTTCGGGGCTGGCGTTTCTTCGTCCGTGTTCACAAAACTACATATTTTAAAGGCATTAAAAATATATAAAATAAAAAAAAACACTCCAGCGATTGAACAATAATAGTAGATTAGTGTATTTAAAACGTTAAAATGCTTGCTTATTTGTGCTGCATTTTTGTGGAAACGAATAAGCTAGTAAAGACTGTTTCATGAATATGGTCTCATCGTTTGAACCACGTTAGATCAACAAAGTACGGCTGTTGTTAAAGACCTCACCAACTAATAACTTCTGCTATTTAACTGATTAGAGTTCTCAAAAAATGCAACTGTATTGAACAGAGCACCTAATCACTCATTTAATATTTTTTCCCCCTGTCATTTCGCTGTATTTTATGTTTGATTTAGCACGGGTTCCCTCTTACGTCATACTCCCTCTTATACTCCAAAGTTCCCTTAGGCATTTGTGCGCATGCGCACTAATCATAAATGGTGCTTTATAGAGGACGCACAAAAATAGTGGATAAAATCATTTATATTCAGGTTAAACGTAGGAAATAGCTTATACTGCATGTTAGCTTGCAAATTATACCCAAGGACATAATTTATTGAGCCATATGTCTTACTAACAAGAAACAATGCCTCTAACCACAGGTCACGTACGAAAAATAATGCCCAGTTTAAGCCATTCCACTCCACTGAAGGGGTGGAGCGAAAAAATGAAAATAAATACGGCCTTTTAAAATTTTAATGTTCCAGCGATTTCATTCTGTCAACCCCTTAGAACACACCAAGAGCTAATTTCAGGAGTTTGCAAGCAGTTTAATATAAAACGGAGAGAGCTGCCTTCAGCCAGTGTTTTCTGTTGTACTGACATGAGAGTCAAGGCTCCGAGCTCTCGGTCTGCGAACTACATCACTAAGCCACTTTTAAAAGCATTTAAATAAAAACACTCCAGCGACTGTACACACCCTTGTCAAAAAATCCTATTGGAATTTCAGTTTATCCTTTAGGATCTTAGTGGATTCTTAGAATCCTATTGGACTTTACGATTTATTTTAATGGAATTTCACTTTGTCCTGTAGGATTTTAGTGGATTTTTAGAATCCTATTGGACATTACGATTTATTTTAATGGAGTTTCACTTTGTCCTGTAGGATTTTAGTGGATTTTTAGAATCCTATTGGACATTACGATTTATTTTAATGGAATTTCACTTTGTCCTGTAGGATTTTAGTGGATTTTTAGAATCCTATTGGACATTACAATTCATTTTAATGGAATTTCACTTTGTCCTGTAGGATTTTAGTGGATTTTTAGAATCCTATTGGACATTACAATTCATTTTAATGGAATTTCACTTTGTCCTGTAGGGTTTTATTGGATTCTTAGAATCCTATTAAACATTACGATTTATTTTGGTAGAACTTCACTTTGTCCTGTAGGATTTTCCTTGATTTTTAGAATCTTATTGGACAGTGTTTTATTTAATGGGATTTCACTTTGTCCTGTATTTTATTGATTCATAGAAACTTAATGGGCATTGTCATTTTTAAACGAAATTTCACTTTGTCTTGTATGATCTTAGTTGATTCTGTTGATTAATTACTTTTTTAATTTTACTTTTTTAGAGTAACACTGCATGTTTGTGTGCACCTGTAACCCACAATAAATTGCAGCCTATATGAATACACACAAATATAAACACATAATATGTATTTATTGAAATTTATAATATTAAAGAAAGGCAAAGATAATATATATGATATTTCATAATGTTCGAATGAGTTAAATGTATTACATGTGATTAAGAATTCACAGAAATACGAACATCTACATACGGTATTGTCCTGACGCGGCCCCTTTAAGAAATCCGAATGTAGCGCGCCTGCAACTGTAGCGCTCATCATTTGAAAATAACGGTCGAAGAGGAAAAGCAGCGAGTGATTAACGGTGTTTAACTTGTTAAACTTTGATTTCAAACACGCCAAAAATGACGAAATAGTAACATTTATCTGGTCTGCATCCTAAACCAACAATATTGGGTGATCTTGGTGAGTTGTTGAACTCGTGTTTGATTGTATCTGCTGATTAGCACAGGAGTCTGCAGCTATGTGTCAAAAGCTATGAATCTGTGGTATTATTTATGATAGTCACATATGTTTATGCTACTAATTTTCATTGTATAAAACATTGGAGTAGTGACTGTTCTGCCACCATTTGTAGCTGTTTTAATTAATGTTGTGCTTTACGGCTTTGTAGCGTCACTATACTTTAAGTGCAAATAGCACACGTTGTTGGCAAAGACTATTAACACTAACTCCATCCACCAATGTGTGATTTGGATAGTGAACACTATAAAAGACAGCAGTCTTAATTTCTCCCTTTTCAAATATTTTAATAAAAATGAAGGAAATAATGTTGTGATGTGTATTTGCTTTGTCTTGAGAACAACAAAGTTGTTATTTTTCTTGTGAAGAAAAAAGGGTTACTACAGAAAAAAAGACATTAAGATTTAGAATTTAATTATTTTAGATTTAATCCTAACTATTATTAACTTAATCATTCAGCCCAGGATTTGCTGAATTAAACTACTGCTAATTTAGAAAAGACTGTTTAACCTTTTGTTATGTTATTTATTTATTTATTGTCACAGTAAAGAGTTATTTTTCTTTCCAACTTCTGGTGTCCTCTAAGTTTTATATCTACCTCCCTCACTCAAGTCTAGAACTGCTCCAGTATTTGCATTGGAGGACAATTGCTACACACACTGTGTGTGTGTGTGTGTGTGTGTGTGTGTGTGTGTGTGTGTGTGTGTGTGTGTGTGTGTGTGTGTGTGTGTGTGTGTGTGTTTCACTAAAGCTGTGTGCTGCACAAATCACCTCACATGTTGTTTACAATGTTATTGAACAAGGTGATGTAAACAGCAAACTGCAAATACTATTTGATAGTAAAACAAAAACAGTGGAAAAGTGCACTTTAGATTACAAAAAGAACAGGCATCCAATTTGATCCCATAAAAATCCCATAGAAACCATCCTACAGAATATTTATGTCTTGTCAAAAAATCCTAAAGGATTCCAATAAGAATTTTGTACAGGATTCTTATTGGAATTTCTATCATATTTTGGAACCATTCCTATAGGATTTTGATAGGAATATTCTTATAAGATTCTTATATATTCTGTAGGATCATTCCTAAAGGATTTTTTATGGGATCAAATTGGATGCTTGTTCATGTCTTTATGGGAACTTTTTATCTAAAGGTGAACTTTTCCACTGTTCTTGTTTTACTAACAAACAGTACTTGCAGTTTGCTGTTTACATCACCCTGATGTAGACATTGTTCATTCTATGTTGCTTATCAAAAAATCCTAAAGGATTCTGATAAGTAACTTGTACTGGATCTTATGTTGGAACTGTTTTTATAGGATTTCAATAGGAACAGTCTTACGATTCTTCTTGAAAGATGCTTTAAAACAGGATCCCATTAATATCCTGTAGAAATTATCCTACAGGATGTTTATGTCTTGTCCTATAGGAAAATCCTATAAAATAATTCCTAATGGAATCCTTTAGGAATGGTTCCAAAATATGATAGAAATTCTGATTTGAATCCTGTAGAGAATTCCTAGTGGAATCCTTTAGGATTTGTAGAGGATTCCTATTGGAATGTATATTAAGGTGAGTTAAAGTAAACTGCAAGACACTAAACTAATATAAACAATTAAAAAAGCGTACCGTTAGGATTCTTCAAAATTCTTGAAAGATGCTTTAAAATAAATCCCATTAAAATCCAGTAGAAATTATCCTACAGGATATTTATGTCTTGTCCTATAAGAAAATCCTATAAGATAATTCCTAATGGAATCCTTTAGGAACGGTTCCAAAATATGATAGAAATTCTAACTGGAATCCTGTAGAGAAATCCTATTGGAATCCTATGGGATTTTTTGACAAGGGCAATGTAAACAGATTATCATTTTAAAGAGCTATATTAAGCGCATATGAGCTGTTTTATGTGGTTTACGGATGAGCTTCGGGGCTGGCGTTTCTTCGTCCGTGTTCACAAAACTACATATTTTAAAGGCATTAAAAATATATAAAATAAAAAAAACACTCCAGCGATTGAACAATAATAGTAGATTAGTGTATTTAAAACGTTAAAATGCTTGCTTATATGTGCTGCATTTTTGTGGAAACGAATAAGCTAGTAAAGACTGTTTCATGAAAATGGTCTCATCGTTTGAACCACGTTAGTTCAACAAAGTACGGCTGTTGTTAAAGACCTCACCAACTAATAACTTCTGCTATTTAACTGATTAGAGTTCTCGAAAAATGCAACTGTATTGAACAGAGCACCTAATCACTCATTTAATATTTTTTTCCCCTGTCATTTTGCTGTATTTTATGTTTGATTTAGCACGGGTTCCCTCTTACGTCATACTCCCTCTTATACTCCAAAGTTCCCTTAGGCATTAGTGCGCATGCGCACTAATCATAAATGGTGCTTTATAGAGGACGCACAAAAATAGTGAATAAAATCATTTATATTCAGGTTAAACGTACACTGTAAAAAAAAAATCTCGTAAAAAAACGGTCAAATGACTGGCAGCTACGGCTGCCAAACAAAAACCGTAATATTACAGTAAAATATCTTAATTGAAATAAAGTGCAAAAACAATAATTTTACAGAAATTTTCATTAAAGCTTTTACAGAAAAAAAACATTATTTTACAGATTTTTCCTTGTTTCAATTACGATAATTTACTTTAATTTTACGGTTTTTGTTTGGCAGCCATAGCTGCCAGTCATTTGACCGTTTTTTACAGGACTTTTTTACAGTGTAAAACCCTTATTTTAATGATTTTTCCTTGTTTCAATTAGGATATTTTACTTTAATTTTACGGTTTTTGTTTGGCAGCCGTAGCTGCCAGTCATTTGACCGTTTTTTTACGGGACCTCTTTTACAGTGTAAAACCCTTATTTTACAGACTTTCCCCTTTTTTGGTTACAATATTTTACTTTAACTTTATGGTTTTTGTTTGGCAGCCGTAGCTGCCAGTCGTTTGACCATTTTTTTACAGTGTAAAACCCTTATTTGACAAACTTTACCTAGATTATTACAATGAAAGCACTAAATGTTCTACAGAGAAACACTGTTATTTTACAAATCATTACAATAAAAAACCTTCAATAAAGTGTCAAAGCATGCTCAAGGTGGAAAATTAACAGTTTTATTTAAAAGACAAAAAACAGTCTGCAGCACAAAGTCTGTGCAAATGCCATATAAAATTAATATTTTACATTTCAGCAATTTTTTAAAGAAATACAGCACAATTACATTAAAAGAACATGGGACAGTTTCATCAAAACGTTTAATTAAATATATGTTTAACTTAAAACTATTAGAAAATATTTCCTGATAATTCACTCTTCCACATGTAATCCAAGATGTTCATATCTTTCTTTCTTGAAGTCGAAAAGAAATTAAAGTTTTTGAGGAAAAGATTTCAGGATTTTTCTCCATATAGTGGACTTCAGTGGGATTAAGGTCAAGGATAAAGGTTTCAAAAGTTCAATACAGCTTTCAAAGGGCTTTACAAGTTCCCAGTGACCCTTATTCCTTGGATGGGATGATGTAGAGCCCTTTGAAGCTGCATTGACAATTAATTTTTAATTAATTTTGGACCTTCAACCCGTTGGCTCCCATCGAAATATGGAGAAAAATCCTGGAATGTTTTCCTCAAAAACCTTTTCGACAGAAAAAGAGACAGACAAGAGCATCTTAAATGACACAGGGGTGAGTAAATTATCAGCAGGAAATATTTGTATCAGAATTGAACTAGTCCTTTAGAACTGAATAAATACAAAACCAGTACATCTACAAAATTGTCAAGATTAACAATTTTATTAGTTTCAGATCAAAATTTAGATTACTGAATTTTTCATAACCAGTTATTCAGAGCTCCAAGGAGAAACTGAACTAAAAATGCATTTCTATCTCATCCACATCATTTTATCTTAATTCATGGGCATCATATACAGTGGTGTCCAAAATTATTAGAACACTAGTATTTTTACCAGCTAAAAATGATTTTAATTCAGTTATGTCTATCTTTTGCTGTAGTGTTTCAATTGGTAATTTTATTTTATATTTCTAAACATTAATTTTGCCATTAAATGTAATAATCCAGTAAGATTTTTGTTTGACAACAGCCAGTGCTCCAAACAGAGATCTGATTTTATCATCATCCATTCTGCACAGAATGACATGAAGAAACAGAACAAACTGAGACAGATTAAATCTAGAAGAACTGTGGCAACGTCTCCAAGATACTTCAAGAGACCCACCTGTAAACCTGAAAAACTATCTGCAAGTGCACCTTGTGCAAAAGCTGCTTTAAACACAAGATGATGGTCAAAAGAAGTTAATTGATGAAGAAAACATAACATTTTTGACATTTATGATATTTATCAACATTCTCATTTTACAGAATTTGTACACAAGTGCTTAAAACTTTTAACAGTACTGCTTTGCTGGTAGGTTTCTTTAAGCATCTTGGAGATGTTGCCACAGTTCTTCTGGATTTAGATGATGAGATTAGACCTCTGTGTGAAGCACTGTCTGTTTTCATACTCCTTGTGTCACTGATTATTATAATTAATGGCAAAATGAACACTTGAAAATGTAGACATATTTCATACTGACACACTATAGCAAATGATAGAAATAGTTAAGTTTAAACCATTAGTTAAGGCTAGTATACTAGTGTTCTAATAATTTTTGGCACCACTGTAGCTCTGATAAT
This sequence comes from Garra rufa, assembly GCF_049309525.1. NCBI lineage: Eukaryota > Metazoa > Chordata > Actinopteri > Cypriniformes > Cyprinidae > Garra > Garra rufa. The sequence continues at coordinate 7,092,968 of NW_027394278.1, read as the reverse complement.
TAATGTAGTGTGAGAATAAGTAAAACCAAAACATACAACAAAAGGTCCATGACTCTGCACCAGAAGTGACAGACACACCAGATGAAGAGCAGTCCTCCTCCAAATGGTCAGTAATCAGCTGAATCAGCTGGGGGTAAAAAACCAAACAAAACAAATTGAAAAAAGATAAAAATAAAATTAAATTAAAAAACAGAAGAAAAATAATATGAACATTTCTAATGTTAGTGTGTCTTAATGTTAAGAATGACATGATGTAGAATCTTAATGTTAGAAATGAATACTTACTTCCTCTGAAGATCATGTAGAAGATTTTCATTCCCAAAACTTCAGGATCATAAGGGGGAAACACACACACAAGCAATCAATTACATTAAAATTTATTTGTTTGATAAAACACTATCTACTTACTGACAGACATGGGCTTGCAAAAATGTACTCACCAGCTCCAAACCAAATCTGCACAGCTGATCCAAAATCCTGGTTTACATCTAGTATTCTTCTCCATGGAGTCCAATGATCATGCTTTCACTCAGGTCCTCTCTCTGTCAGATGAGTTCACATAACAGTGTTCTCAGGTTACTCATTTTGAAGTTCTGTCACATTTTGTGAGTTTGATCTTAAAACTAGCATGGCTGCACGATATGACCATATTATTTCACAATAGTAATACATTACAGTATAGTTATTTATTATATTGTATTTCATTCAACATGCGATCAAAGTAGCAAATTAACGTTACAAACAATAGGACTAATACAAAGGCAAGTTAAGTACATTGAATGATTTTCTCTTTAGTGTTTGATTATAATTAAGAACGACTGCTGGTAACGTTAGGCTTAATTATACTGCTGTAACTTTAAGAACAAAATGTACAGATCCAGTAACTGACACCAACCGGGTTAGTTAATCTGGACTCAAAACATTAGCGACTGTATTTAGGTCAATTACATCTTAAGTAAACTGTCTGTATTTGACTATTCAAGTGAGGTGCAGATTTCTTTTACTTCATATATTCAGCAAGACATAAACATAATGTTATGTTACCGCCTAGCCGCACCTAACAGTATTAGCTCATACTAACAAAACACAGTAACACACACTGGTAGATATGATATGTAGATATGTAATCGCGATTAGTATATCACTTCAGTAAACTGTATCTTAATATAACTAACGTTACAGTCTATAGAACTTTATATAATAGTAAAGGGTACTTACCTTTTGCAGTTTGCATGATCTTTAGCTGCTGGAAAAAGTCCATATTCGCGTTTGTTTGTTCTCAATCTTCATTCCACAACCAAAACTCGCTCAAAATATGAATTAAACAGTCAGACGTAAAATAATCCACGTGAAAGCCGTTGCTTGAGGAGCGACCGAAGCAGACTGTCACTGACTGTACAAGAAGCCGATCAGCAGCATATTCAAATTTGACCGGGAAACGGCTCCCTACTAGTCATTGGCCAGAATAATTAATGGCAGCGATAATCAAACGCTCATTGGCTGTCGCCGGTACCGTCATAGATTGCGACTTGCAGTGTTTCCACCGGTAATGCGTGATTTAAAAAGGAAAAGCGCGTCAACTGAGCGATAGTGAAAGTGAATTCGGGATACTAGTGTTTTGAGCGTTTAACAACTTAAATGATGCCCTGCTCCTCAAACTACATTATTATCCTACTGTATATTCCACCAGAGAGGACTGCGACTACAAACGTATTGTCATTTGGACTACTGTGGTATTGCTTTTTGACTTGACTTCTGCAAATAAATTATACACTCGCTCTTTATTGGTTCTTTATAAAAATAAAAAATTTTTAATGCAATAGATTTTTAGTGCATGGTTACAGGATATGTGGATTTTAAGACTGATTTTCTATTTTATATATATTCTACTTCTGTTTTATTTAAAATTACAGAGTTTTAATGTAAAATACACCTTAAATATAAAACTAATAAGATTTACTTTCAAATTACAAAAAGAACATTAAATTGTTAGTATGGACATAAACCTTAATGAGCAACATTATTTAATTACAGATTGTTTTTGTAATTTTACATCAATATGTAAGTAGTTTAAGAAAACAGAAAAAATACTGTAAAAAATACAATAATTTTTTGTATAAAAAAATGAGAATTCCTGTAATTTGTCATTAATGGAGTAATACTTAAAATAACAATTAAGTTGTTAATTTACAGATATTGTTTGTAATTTTACAAAGTTTTTAACATAATTTAAAATAACACAAAAAATACTGTAAAAATAATACAGTATTTTTTCTGTATAAAAAAGAAAAAATACTGTAATTTGTCTTTAATGAAAAAGGACCTAAAATAACAGTCAAGTTGTTAGTTTACAGATATTGTTAGTAATCTTACTAAGTTTTGAATGTAACTTGAAATTACAGAAAACTACTGTAAAAAAGTTACAGTTATTTTCTGTAAAATTAGTTTTTTTTTTTAACAGTGTAGGAAATAGCTTATACTGCATGTTAGCTTGCAAATTATACCCAAGGACATAATTTATTAAGCCATATGTCTTACTAACAAGAAACAATGCCTCTAACCACAGGTCACGTACGAAAAATAATGCCCAGTTTAAGCCATTCCACTCCACTGAAGGGGTGGAGCGGAAAAAATGAAAATAAATACGGCCTTTTAAAATTTAAATGTTCCAGCGATTTCATTCTGTCAACCCCTTAGAACACACCAAGAGCTAATTTCAGGAGTTTGCAAGCAGTTTAATTTAAAACGGAGAGAGCTGCCTTCAGCCAGTGTTTTCTGTTGTACTGACATGAGAGTCAAGTCTCCGAGCTCTCGGTCTGCGAACTACATCACTAAGCCTCTTTTAAAAGCATTTAAATAAAAACACTCCAGCGACTGTACACAATGTAAACAGAATATCATTTTAAAGAGCTAAGCGCATATGAGCTGTTTTATGTGGTTTACGGATGAGCTTCGGGGCTGGCGTTTCTTCGTCCGTGTTCACAAAACTACATATTTTAAAGGCATTAAAAAAATATAAAATAAAAAAACACTCCAGCGATTGAACAATAATAGTAGATTAGTGTATTTAAAACGTTAAAATGCTTGCTTATTTGTGCTGCATTTTTGTGGAAACGAATAAGCTAGTAAAGACTGTTTCATGAATATGGTCTCATCGTTTGAACCACGTTAGATCAACAAAGTACGGCTGTTGTTAAAGACCTCACCAACTAATAACTTCTGCTATTTAACTGATTAGAGTTCTCAAAAAATGCAACTGTATTGAACAGAGCACCTAATCACTCATTTAATATTTTTTTCCCCTGTCATTTCGCTGTATTTTATGTTTGATTTAGCACGGGCTCCCTCTTACGTCATACTCCCTCTTATACTCCAAAGTTCCCTTAGGCATTTGTGCGCATGCGCACTAATCATAAATGGTGCTTAATAGAGGACGCACAAAAATAGTGGATAAAATCATTTATATTCAGGTTAAACGTAGGAAATAGCTTATACTGCATGTTAGCTTGCAAATTATACCCAAGGACATAATTTATTAAGCCATATGTCTTACTAACAAGAAACAAAGCCTCTAACCACAGGTCACGTACGAAAAATAATGCCCAGTTTAAGCCATTCCACTCCACTGAAGGGGTGGAGCGGAAAAAATGAAAATAAATACGGCCTTTTAAAATTTAAATGTTCCAGCGATTTCATTCTGTCAACCCCTTAGAACACACCAAGAGCTAATTTCAGGAGTTTGCAAGCAGTTTAATTTAAAACGGAGAGAGCTGCCTTCAGCCAGTGTTTTCTGTTGTACTGACATGAGAGTCAAGTCTCCGAGCTCTCGGTCTGCGAACTACATCACTAAGCCTCTTTTAAAAGCATTTAAATAAAAATACTCCAGCGACTGTACACAATAGGGCTTTTCACACTATGCTTAACCCCGGGTTATCTGCGTTCTAAACACCGCTTTTAACCCCGGGTAAAGACGCGTTTCACACCTGTAATTTGAAAGCGGTGTTAGCACCGCATTTTACCCCTGCATTTTACCACCGCAATGCGGTGCTAAGTTTGTTCAGTGTGAAACGGAGCGGTGTTTGCTTGTTGCTGCTGGACGCTTAGCAACAGACAGCCAATCAGAAATCAACAAGCATTACGTCAAGTCGCTAACAGGAAACGCACGTGGTGTAAACAGCAGCCGGTGAGAAGTAAGTTAACGTTAACGTCAAGAAGTTCAAAAGTAAGAAATGTCAAAAGACGGAAAGCGTGTGAACTGGAGTGATGAGGAGACTGTATTGTTTTTACAATTATGGTCAGAAAAAAATATTCAAGACAAATTCGACGGCACGGTCAGAAACAACCGAGTGTTTAAAGAACTGACTGAGAAATTAGCTGAGGCTGGGTATCAACGAACGCCCGGTCAGCTACGGGACAAACTGAAAAAAGCCAAAAAAGATTATAAAGCTGTGAAAGATAATAATGCCTGCTCTGGGGCAGAACGACAGACCTGTCCATTTTTTGATATTTTGGACCCAATTCTTAAAGATCGTCCAAGTGTCGAACCTACCATACTTGTTGACACTGCTGCCGACTTGGGTCCCGAGGAGGAGACAGAAGAACCTGATGACACAGGCCTACTGTCCAGCGAAAACGAACAAGATAAAGAGAATACTTCTGTCAGCGAGTAGTCATCCTCCTCCTCATCGGTAAGTATTTATTGTATTTGTTTAATAAATAGCATGGTTAAACTATAGTTTTTGCCGGAAACCCCTTAAAATGTGTTTGCCATTACTAAAATTACAAACCATTTTTTATTTGTTATAATACCATGGTTAATATTCAGATTACTAAAACCAATTATTAATTACTGTTCAAATGTTTTCAGATACATATATGTATTATATTAGTTATTGCTCATGGAAATATATTTCAATTTAGCAGGTATTAAAATTGTTTTTACATGTTTGGTGATTTGTTTGCCTTGAATTAAAATACATAAATAACTGTATAAACGTTTGGATGCATCAATATGCAATTTATTCATATTCCTGTGATGCATAGATGAATATTTAGCATAATTACCTCAGTGTCACATGACCTTTAAGAAGTCATTCTAATGATTTATCATTTATTGTTGTCATTTATGTTGGAAACAGTTGTGTAATTTAAATAATAATAATAATAATAAAAATTTAGCATTCTTTAATTAACATTTAAAAAGAGCATTTTAATCAGAAATGTTGCAATAAAATATTATTACTAACAATAATAAATAAGTAATAAATTACATTGCAGCATTACATGATTTATTGCTGTTAGCACAAAATCTATCATTTAAAATAGTTATTTGGTAACACACAAACTTATATTTGTTTTTCAGACATCAGGTGCATCAGCCAGCTCTGTTTCCAGGACACCCAAGAGAAGACGAAAAGCAGAAGACTTAGAAAACATCATGAAGCATTTCTGTGAGTATCAAGATGCAGCCAAAAAAGACTTTATGATGTGGGTCGAGCAACGAGAAGAGGCTGCTGAAAGAAGAGAAGAGAGGCGCCGTAGAGAAGATCGCGAACATGAGGAGAGACTCTTTGCCCTTTTAGGTCAAATGTTTCAACCACAAGAGCCACAAAACAATTCTCACACAAGAACCTACACATACATTTGAAAATAAGGGAACAGAGCCTGTAAGTGCTTTAAACAAATGTATTGTACATGTATTACAGTTTAAACATAGCAAATTTGTTACATAAAGATTGAACCCTGTTGGGCTAAAGTGAGTTGGAATGTCTAAATATGAAATTTGTTTAAATTGTAGTAAATCTTGTGTTTTATAAATTAATATAAATGTTGGTAACCATTTGGATTGCAAAAACAAAAAATGTATATTTAAATGTCATTTCTATTTCAGTTTAGCTTAAGATATTTTTCTTGTTACTTTTGTTAAACTGTTTGTCAAAGCTATAAATAAAATATATTTTAGTATTTACAACAATATTTACAAGGTATCTATATCCTGTTTCATCTCATGTCCGATTTGGTTATTTTATAACTCAAAATATTCAACAAAGGCATTGCGAACTACACATGCGTCATCATTGTCACTGCCAGTTTCACAAGCCTCAGCTGTTTGGTCCACCTCATTCATCAGGTGTGTGTCGAAGTCTTCTCCTGAAGATTCACACAGATTATGGAGAACACAACACGCAATCACTAAATTGGGTAGCTTTTGAATTCTGGTGTCGTTCCTTTTGAGGAGGATACGCCATCTGCCTTTTAATCTTCCAAAAGCATTTTCGACGACCATTCTTGCCCGGCTGTGGTGATAGTTGTATGCTCTTCTTCCTGGAGTTTGTAGTCTGTTGTCACTGAAAGGCTTCATCAGCCAGGTAAGCGCTGGGTATGCACTGTCTCCAAGAATAACAACAGGCACAGACTTTCCCCCAATTTGTCGCTGCACTTGAGGACACAGAAGTCCTTCGCTGCCTAGTTTGTAAAGCTGCGAGTTGACAAACACACGTGCGTCATGAACGCTTCCTGGAAATCCAAAGTTCACATTCATAAATTTGTATTGATGGTCAACAAATCCCTGAAGAACCACAGAGTGAAATCCTTTGCGATTGTAGTAGTCATTCTGGAATTCTTTTGGGCCCTGTATTGGAATGTGAGTGCCATCTACTGCACCAAAACAATGCGGAAAACCCCATCTGGTCTCGAAACCTTGTATGACTTCCAAAGCAGCATTTCCTTTTGGGATGTGAATTAGCTCTTTTGCGAGAACTTCCACAATGGCTGCACAGACCTGATAAAATAATAGATATGCACATAATAAATTTAATGGCCTATTTCTACTCTTCTATTCTTTAATATTTTCTTTCTCTACAATTTCAACTTTATTACTTAAACAGAGTACGATGTAGCCTAGGTAACACTTATAATTGAGGTTTCATTTTTTTATGTATTTTGTAATATTAACTGAGCAGTAGACTACCACAGAATTTATTAATAGATTTTTGTTAATAATAGTTTATGAAAAATGAATGAAAGTGCATTTGTTTTAACAAATGTATTAGTAAATGTTGAAATTGACAGTAGCACAGATATTAACTATCCTTTCTAAAGAACCTTGATGATAACAAACTGTTATCATGTTTATATTTTGTTTAATTTGTGATAATTAAAGAAACAATAAATAAATGAAACCAGTTAGCTTAAAGGCTATATCTCAGAAAGGTGAGTTAACCTATGCAGTACCTGCTTCATTGTTTTTATAAGATAGATAAGATTTTTTTAGCATCACTCGGTCTATTTCTAATCATTTAAATGTGTGTTATAATAGTTTACCTGGTGAACCACAGTGCAAACTGTGGAAATCCCAACTCCGAAGAGTTGGGCGATGGTCCTGTACTCAGCGTTGGTTGCTAGGCGCCACAATGTAATTGCGACTCTCCGTTCTGGATCAATAGCGTCTCGTAGAGAAGTGTTTGCTTTCTTAATGTGGTCTTTCAAAGCGTTTACTAAATACATAAACGTTGTTTGTGTCATGCGAAAATGGCGAATCCAGTCACTGTCAGTGAATGTGCCGTTTACAATGAAACGCCACCAGTGATGACTTCTGGGAGCGACCCATAATTTCCGAGATGAGGATGCGACTGTAAACAATGACGCTACTGTACACGTAAACACTAGTCTCTCGAAACTTAAAAGAAATTCAAATAAATGTTCATATACTTTGCTCCTTTGTTTCTTTCTCTTGTTATTTTGTCTTTGTCTTTTTGCCTTTGTGCGTCTCATGAGGCTAAAAACGGCTAAAGACCTATGCGGCGACATTTTTTTTAAACTGGTAGCATAACTGGAAGTGGCAGGTTTGCCTGCACCTTGCCGTACGTCCAATCAGGTACAGTAACACCGCAAATATGCAAATTAGAACGTAAACCCGAGGTTTAGGAATGTGCAGTGTGAAACATCTGTTAATGAATACCCAGGATTAACCGCTAACCCCAGGTTTAATATAAGCAGTGTGAAACATGATTACAGATAACCCAGGATTCCGTTTATCCGGGGTTTAGGATAACCCTGGGTTAACAATTTCAAGTGTGAAAAGCCCTAATGTAAACAGAATATCATTTTAAAGAGCTATATTAAGCGCATATGAGCTGTTTTATGTGGTTTACAGATGAGCTTCGGGGCTGGCGTTTCTTCGTCCGTGTTCACAAAACTACATATTTTAAAGGCATTAAAAATATATAAAATAAAAAAAAAAAACACTCCAGCGATTGAACAATAATAGTAGATTAGTGTATTTAAAACGTTAAAATGCTTGCTTATTTGTGCTGCATTTTTGTGGAAACGAATAAGCTAGTAAAGACTGTTTCATGAATATGGTCTCATCGTTTGAACCACGTTAGATCAACAAAGTAAGGCTGTTGTTAAAGACCTCACCAACTAATAACTTCTGCTATTTAACTGATTAGAGTTCTCAAAAAATGCAACTGTATTGAACAGAGCACCTAATCACTCATTTAATATTTTTTCCCCCTGTCATTTCGCTGTATTTTATGTTTGATTTAGCACGGGTTCCCTCTTACGTCATACTCCCTCTTATACTCCAAAGTTCCCTTAGGCATTTGTGCGCATGCGCACTAATCATAAATGGTGCTTTATAGAGGACGCACAAAAATAGTGGATAAAATCATTTATATTCAGGTTAAACGTAGGAAATAGCTTATACTGCATGTTAGCTTGCAAATTATACCCAAGGACATAATTTATTAAGCCATATGTCTTACTAACAAGAAACAATGCCTCTAACCACAGGTCACGTACGAAAAATAATGCCCAGTTTAAGCCATTCCACTCCACTGAAGGGGTGGAGCGGAAAAAATGAAAATAAATACGGCCTTTTAAAATTTAAATGTTCCAGCGATTTCATTCTGTCAACCCCTTAGAACACACCAAGAGCTAATTTCAGGAGTTTGCAAGCAGTTTAATTTAAAACGGAGAGAGCTGCCTTCAGCCAGTGTTTTCTGTTGTACTGACATGAGAGTCAAGTCTCCGAGCTCTCGGTCTGCGAACTACATCACTAAGCCTCTTTTAAAAGCATTTAAATAAAAACACTCCAGCGACTGTACACAATGTAAACAGAATATCATTTTAAAGAGCTATATTAAGCGCATATGAGCTGTTTTATGTGGTTTACGGATGAGCTTCGGGGCTGGCGTTTCTTCGTCCGTGTTCACAAAACTACATATTTTAAAGGCATTAAAAAAATATAAAATAAAAAAACACTCCAGCGATTGAACAATAATAGTAGATTAGTGTATTTAAAACGTTAAAATGCTTGCTTATTTGTGCTGCATTTTTGTGGAAACGAATAAGCTAGTAAAGACTGTTTCATGAAAATGGTCTCATCGTTTGAACCACGTTAGTTCAACAAAGTACGGCTGTTGTTAAAGACCTCACCAACTAATAACTTCTGCTATTTAACTGATTAGAGTTCTCGAAAAATGCAACTGTATTGAACAGAGCACCTAATCACTCATTTAATATTTTTTTTTCCCCTGTCATTTCGCTGTATTTTATGTTTGATTTAGCACGGGTTCCCTCTTACGTCATACTCCCTCTTATACTCCAAAGTTCCCTTAGGCATTTGTGCGCATGCGCACTAATCATAAATGGTGCTTTATAGAGGACGCACAAAAATAGTGGATAAAATCATTTATATTCAGGTTAAACGTAGGAAATAGCTTATACTGCATGTTAGCTTGCAAATTATACCCAAGGACATAATTTATTAAGCCATATGTCTTACTAACAAGAAACAATGCCTCTAACCACAGGTCACGTACGAAAAATAATGCCCAGTTTAAGCCATTCCACTCCACTGAAGGGGTGGAGCGGAAAAAATGAAAATAAATACGGCCTTTTAAAATTTAAATGTTCCAGCGATTTCATTCTGTCAACCCCTTAGAACACACCAAGAGCTAATTTCAGGAGTTTGCAAGCAGTTTAATTTAAAACGGAGAGAGCTGCCTTCAGCCAGTGTTTTCTGTTGTACTGACATGAGAGTCAAGTCTCCGAGCTCTCGGTCTGCGAACTACATCACTAAGCCTCTTTTAAAAGCATTTAAATAAAAACACTCCAGCGACTGTACACAATGTAAACAGAATATCATTTTAAAGAGCTATATTAAGCGCATATGAGCTGTTTTATGTGGTTTACGGATGAGCTTCGGGGCTGGCGTTTCTTCGTCTGTGTTCACAAAACTACATATTTTAAAGGCATTTGTAGTAAACGGGGCTCACGTCACCAATGACGCTGTGATTTTGGGTCACACGTCACTCAAGGTGCGTTTGTGAGTCTATCAGATGACCAATTCCCACCTCTCTGGGTTCAGTGTATCAGTCAAAGACTGTTAATTTGGCAATAGGTCAATAAATTGAGATTTGCACCCTGGAGGGAGTTGGTCAACTGATTTATCTAAAAGTTTGGTGGTTTAGCTAGCTAGTAGAGCCTTGAATCATCAACACAATGAAGACACAATTGTAATAAAATTAATGAAATTTATTAACAATAGATATGCAAGAGTAAATACAACACTAGTGATAAACCAATAAATGAATACACACTGCTAATAGATAATAGGCAACTAAATGTGAAAGAAGATACCAAATAAAAGTGTGGAAACTAACAAAATGGAATGAACGCAGAATGGCAGAATGCAATGCTGTTGAGCTGAAAGTAGCAATATAAGAGATTTCTATGGTAATGTTGTCTATGGGAAACCCACTTAATGGCTCTGGTAGGTTTAATGATAAATAACTGCGTATTTATCTCGGAACAAACAATATAGCTATCATTTGTAATGCTGACCACAAGTAAATGTTATCTAAACAGGTTAGAAAACATAGGCTGCAGGTATAAACTAAGCCAAGGTCTTTAGGAAAGAGGTTTGGTAAGTTTATAGTTACGTTCCACTTGGTCGGGTGATCAGTCCGGCGGCAGAGACGTCTTCCACTGGTGATGCGGTTTGCATATAGTGGGGAGGGCACAGAGTTGCGTTCCGGTAGCCGTCGAGGCGCTGACCTGGAGGATGCTGGACTTCTGTTGTGCCAAAGAGGGTCCTTAGGGCGTGGACCGGGCAGCTGGGTCAGATGGCTCTCCACAGGGTCCTTTGCAGCCGGGCTGCGTCGTTGAGGAGCCGTGTGGTTAAGGCAGTGTCTGCCAATGTGGAGGTCCTTTGCGGACTGGGCTGCGCTGCTTTCGGAGTGGCAAGAGTCAGACGGGGTCCGTCCCTGCTGGGTCCTTTGCAACTGAAGGGCAGCCGAATTCAATATAAAAGGTTTACTCAAGAGCTGAGCGGAACCTTAGCTGTCTTGAAGTCTCTTTCCTCGTCAGGCCAGAAACTCAGGACCTTGTATCTGTTAATGTCTCTTCCCTTGCGGGGCTCAGACTCAGAACGGTGTAACTGTTAATGTCTCTTCCCTTACGGGTCTTAGACGCAGTACAAGGAGTGTCTTTTCGGAGGCTACCTTTATCTCTTTTTGATGAGGAGGAGATTGGAATCTAGCGCCTCTCCATTCCAGGAATGTGATTGGCCACTTGTGTCTGAGGTGGCCATGGTGTTACCCGCCCTAGTGTGGAACTCATTTGCATATAGTAGAGTACAAAGTTAGACAGTGTCTTTTACAATTTACCCAATGCAACATTTCTTTACCAAACCTCTTTCAAATTGTTACCCACATTATGAGGAGCAAAAAGAGTCCAAACATGATAGAAAACTGTTGAACAATCACTTATTCATATCATAATATGTTAATACGCCTGCTTCTGTGAACTGTTAGGTTAACAGTCAATGGCCATCAACATACACTGTACTTTATCAAAGGGTGAAGTGAATCTGTTGCAGTTTACATCAATTTAAGGTCCCCAAACATATGTATGAATGGATTTGGATGGATCTTTGTGGCCTTCTTTGTTTCGGCCACTGCTGTTGCATCCTGAAGGAATTTTTATGGCAGTCATTCCCAAACCTTAGGATTGGAGAGGGTCAATCCGTAATCCAATGAGAAGTCCTCTCTTAGGTGGTCGTGGTTGCAGAAGGTCTCTCTTCCTGTTCTGTTAGAGGTGTCTGGTAGTTGTCTTGGCATCTTATCTGATGTTTCTGAACATTTGTTTATGTTCCTCAACCAAGATCCAATCACAGTGTGGCACATCTCCCTCCACCCTGGCAGATAGGGAAGGGGGCCTGCCATAAACTGACCCTTGGAATGCCATTTTGACCGTTGTTCACTACACATTAAAAAAATATAAAATAAAAAAAACACTCCAGCGATTGAACAATAATAGTAGATTAGTGTATTTAAAACGTTAAAATGCTTGCTTATTTGTGCTGCATTTTTGTGGAAACGAATAAGCTAGTAAAGACTGTTTCATGAAAATGGTCTCATCGTTTGAACCACGTTAGTTCAACAAAGTACGGCTGTTGTTAAAGACCTCACCAACTAATAACTTCTGCTATTTAACTGATTAGAGTTCTCGAAAAATGCAACTGTATTGAACAGAGCACCTAATCACTCATTTAATATTTTTTCCCCCTGTCATTTCGCTGTATTTTATGTTTGATTTAGCACGGGTTCCCTCTTACGTCATACTCCCTCTTATACTCCAAAGTTCCCTTAGGCATTTGTGCGCATGCGCACTAATCATAAATGGTGCTTTATAGAGGACGCACAAAAATAGTGGATAAAATCATTTATATTCAGGTTAAACGTAGGAAATAGCTTATACTGCATGTTAGCTTGCAAATTATACCCAAGGACATAATTTATTGAGCCATATGTCTTACTAACAAGAAACAATGCCTCTAACCACAGGTCACGTACGAAAAATAATGCCCAGTTTAAGCCATTCTACTCCACTGAAGGGGTGGAGCGAAAAAATGAAAATAAATACGGCCTTTTAAAATTTTAATGTTCCAGCGATTTCATTCTGTCAACCCCTTAGAACACACCAAGAGCTAATTTCAGGAGTTTGCAAGCAGTTTAATATAAAACGGAGAGAGCTGCCTTCAGCCAGTGTTTTCTGTTGTACTAACATGAGAGTCAAGGCTCCGAGCTCTCGGTCTGCGAACTACATCACTAAGCCACTTTTAAAAGCATTTAAATAAAAACACTCCAGCGACTGTACACAATGTAAACAGAATATCATTTTAAAGAGCTATATTAAGCGCATATGAGCTGTTTTATGTGGTTTACGGATGAGCTTCGGGGCTGGCGTTTCTTCGTCCGTGTTCACAAAACTACATATTTTAAAGGCATTAAAAAAATATAAAATAAAAAAAACACTCCAGCGATTGAACAATAATAGTAGATTAGTGTATTTAAAACGTTAAAATGCTTGCTTATTTGTGCTGCATTTTTGTGGAAACGAATAAGCTAGTAAAGACTGTTTCATGAAAATGGTCTCATCGTTTGAACCACGTTAGTTCAACAAAGTACGGCTGTTGTTAAAGACCTCACCAACTAATAACTTCTGCTATTTAACTGATTAGAGTTCTCGAAAAATGCAACTGTATTGAACAGAGCATCTAATCACTCATTTAATATTTTTTTCCCCTGTCATTTCGCTGTATTTTATGTTTGATTTAGCACGGGTTCCCTCTTACGTCATACTCCCTCTTATACTCCAAAGTTCCCTTAGGCATTAGTGCGCATGCGCACTAATCATAAATGGTGCTTTATAGAGGACGCACAAAAATAGTGAATAAAATCATTTATATTCAGGTTAAACGTAGGAAATAGCTTATACTGCATGTTAGCTTGCAAATTATACCCAAGGACATAATTTATTAAGCCATATGTCTTACTAACAAGAAACAATGCCTCTAACCACAGGTCACGTACGAAAAATAATGCCCAGTTTAAGCCATTCCACTCCACTGAAGGGGTGGAGCGGAAAAAATGAAAATAAATACGGCCTTTTAAAATTTAAATGTTCCAGCGATTTCATTCTGTCAACCCCTTAGAACACACCAAGAGCTAATTTCAGGAGTTTGCAAGCAGTTTAATTTAAAACGGAGAGAGCTGCCTTCAGCCAGTGTTTTCTGTTGTACTGACATGAGAGTCAAGTCTCCGAGCTCTCGGTCTGCGAACTACATCACTAAGCCTCTTTTAAAAGCATTTAAATAAAAACACTCCAGCGACTGTACACAATGTAAACAGAATATCATTTTAAAGAGCTATATTAAGCGCATATGAGCTGTTTTATGTGGTTTACGGATGAGCTTCGGGGCTGGCGTTTCTTCGTCCGTGTTCACAAAACTACATATTTTAAAGGCATTAAAAAAATATAAAATAAAAAAACACTCCAGCGATTGAACAATAATAGTAGATTAGTGTATTTAAAACGTTAAAATGCTTGCTTATTTGTGCTGCATTTTTGTGGAAACGAATAAGCTAGTAAAGACTGTTTCATGAAAATGGTCTCATCGTTTGAACCACGTTAGTTCAACAAAGTACGGCTGTTGTTAAAGACCTCACCAACTAATAACTTCTGCTATTTAACTGATTAGAGTTCTCGAAAAATGCAACTGTATTGAACAGAGCACCTAATCACTCATTTAATATTTTTTCCCCCTGTCATTTCGCTGTATTTTATGTTTGATTTAGCACGGGCTCCCTCTTACGTCATACTCCCTATTATACTCCAAAGTTCCCTTAGGCATTTGTGCGCATGCGCACTAATCATAAATGGTGCTTTATAGAGGACGCACAAAAATAGTGGATAAAATCATTTATATTCAGGTTAAACGTAGGAAATAGCTTATACTGCATGTTAGCTTGCAAATTATACCCAAGGACATAATTTATTAAGCCATATGTCTTACTAACAAGAAACAATGCCTCTAACCACAGGTCACGTACGAAAAATAATGCCCAGTTTAAGCCATTCCACTCCACTGAAGGGGTGGAGCGGAAAAAATGAAAATAAATACGGCCTTTTAAAATTTAAATGTTCCAGCGATTTCATTCTGTCAACCCCTTAGAACACACCAAGAGCTAATTTCAGGAGTTTGCAAGCAGTTTTGGAGAGAGCTGCCTT
>NW_027394278.1:6923430-7077387 GCF_049309525.1 Garra rufa | reverse complement strand
ATTGTCTTTTGTCTTGAGTGTATTTCTGTGTTTCTGAATCCTGGCCTTTGATCGTGTTCTTGGTTTTGTTTATTTAGTATTTCAGTTTATGTCGTGTTGCGCCGTGTTGGCCTTCATGGTTGCATTGTCTTTTGTCCTCAGTGTTTTTTATGTTCTTGATCCTGGCTTTTGACCTTGTTTTATGTTTTGCTCAGTTTATGTTTGAGTTTATGTTCAGTTACGCCGTGTTGGCTTTTTGTTTGTTTAGTTTTGTTATTATCATTAAAAAATCACTTACCTGCACCTGGACCCAGACCTCCTCTTTCTCACGTGACAAACATGGTCTATGGAGGGTGAGAAAGCTTTTGGATTTTATCAAAAACATCTTAATTTGTGTTCCAAAGATGAATGAAGGTCTCACAGGTTTGGAACGACATATAGGGTGAGTAATTTTTGGTGAACTTCATGAAATTCATGAATGCTATGCTATGCAACACAGATAATGACAAACTAACAACTGTCACCATACAAGTACATTGCATTGTGCAATTAAAAACTCACAATGTATATAAAGTTTCGTTATATATTTATTTAAAAAAGTTGTACGACTTTGTGGACAAAAATTGCAGTGTGTGCCCAGCTATTGCTTTACCAAAACATCAAAACAAGCAGCACTTAATTTAAATACAGTATCTCAAGCATATGGATCCTATGAGGGACATGGTGGTGAAAAAATATGTGATAGGAGCAAAATTTATATTGCAATGCTACAGTGTTCCCCTGTAAAAACTAAAGTTTTGTGAGCGAAAACAAAGTTTGTCAGGGCAAGTAATTATATCTAATTTGCAAGAAGTTTTTAGGTTTCAAAGTATGAAACAACACATTTTAGACTACATCCACAGTTACCCTGCTTGGATATGTGAAAGAGCAACTTTTACTAGATTTACTAGAATGTATAAAAATACAAAATGGTTCAAAGATTGTCACGTGCCTCAATCATCTGATTCATGAAATGACCCAATTAAAAATAAATGTATGTTATAAAAATGTTGTGTAACCAGATATGTCTGTGTTGGTTATAACAAGGATATTTATGCATGTTTTTTTAATTGTTTACGAGAAAGTTCTTTGTTTATTAGTATTCACACAAAGACAAATACAATTAATGGATGAAACTAAACTTCTTATTGAGCTATTGTGTTCGTATTGTCAGTGTTACCGTAACTGACAGGTGCATTTGTGTGGAAATAACATGCTAGTCTTTGACGTCAGTAACAAAAAGGTTATAGGTAGCATTACTGCCTCCCTTTTAAAGCTGAGAAGCCTGTTTATATTGTTATGCCAGCTATGCTAAAGTAAATAATAAAATGCAACTAACCAAATAATTGTATTTTCCCTGCTGTTTTGACTTACTTTTATTCATTTAGCACTAAATTTTGAATTTACCATCATCTCTAAACCCATTATAATCATCTGGTTTATCACTTCTGCACTAGATTAAGTAGGGTGAAATGGACGACGTGGTTAAGCAAATAGTTAACGTAGCTCAGGGCTGGTAACCACAAGGATGAATGGAAGTTTCAGTGCTGGTTTTTGGATGGAAACCCATGAACATCGGCAGTTGCTTCCAACCTAAACAGCATTTGGGCATCATAGATGCTGCCTAAAAATTATTTCTAGGTAGGGAGCCCCTTACTTTTGAAACAGCCCACATCTTTAGTCCAGTTCACCTGCTGTATTTATTTATTTATTT
Organism: Garra rufa; assembly: GCF_049309525.1. Lineage (NCBI taxonomy): Eukaryota > Metazoa > Chordata > Actinopteri > Cypriniformes > Cyprinidae > Garra > Garra rufa. The sequence continues at coordinate 7,075,655 of NW_027394278.1, read as the reverse complement.
TTAAAAAGAACATACTGTGAAAATTTTGCATGTGACTCTGGGATTCCTGTTGTGTGATGACTTTACAAAATGCATGCGGCTCATCAAGTTTGTTGACCTTTAGAAGTGACAATCAAATCAGATTTTATAAGCCTTTCTGAGCGAAAGAGAAAGTAGTTTAATTACCTGCTTGAACAATTAGATGGACATTTCTATTATGTGAGCATACGCATCACACCCACTCCATTGTAAAACACTTTGTGAGGTAGTCCACAAATATGTCCCAGTTAATTGGGGCACACAAAAAAGACTCTTACTGTAAGATACTTTAAAAGTGGTACATAAAAAGGCAAAAGGTGCTCACATCAAACATTAATTTGATTTGTTATTAGAAATAATCAATAAAAACTACTGTTGGAATTCATTTTGAAAACATCCACACAGTGGTTTTGTGTTAGCTGGTTGTTCCAAGCATTTTGAAGCATTTTGAAGAAGCGGACATCTAGAAGTTTCTTCTAGGAATTAAGTCTGCTTCTCTTTATGTAATCCCAGACACACTTGGTAATCTCAGATCTCTGTGCAAACCACACCCTGCTGTTTTGTAGGACTCCTTGTTTACACAAATCCCAAAATATAGTGATATTTTCAAAAAGAATGTTTAGAAATCCAAAATGGATGTTACCTATTGGTCCACTAAGCCACAAGTAAAAATGTATGTGTAATATGCAGTTAATACATGTTCTATGTGAGCATATTTACAGACTAGTTTGGTCTAGCTAGTTAAATAATGTGATAAATACAGGATATGTTTATGTGTTTGCTAAAATATGCATACCTGGCTAGAGTTTCTGTGTAACTAGAAGCTCTAACCTTTCATGCAATTTCATAAAACTCCCAAATGTTTCTTAAATTTGTATGCCATTTTTTGAAGAGCCTGATGATGATCCAATATCTTATTTAAATAACAAGCCAGCCCACTAAGATCCCAAATTCATACCCTGGGGATCTCTATACAGTAACTGAACTAAAAACAGTAGAGTTTGTTTTACTTAATATCATGTTAAGCACAAGCGCTTCATAGGGGAGAGCGGGGCACAACCCAACACTTTTTGAATTTCGCGGTTTATGTAAATCCACTTGGGGTTCAGAGTACAATTTTTTCCACATTATTTTCACACTTGTCTAGTACAAATATATCGCTTTGTTTCATATTTACAGTGTATACGTTTTTCGTTATTTACCTCAAAAGAAAGGAAGTGAAACGTGACAACATGCCCCATAGATGGGGTACATTGTAACGTCTGAGGGGCACGTTGTAACACGACCATATGACAGCTTAAAATGTTATCTGATCGAATGAAAAAAATATACACAACAAACTAAAATATTTTGTCAGTAAAATACATGTGTTAACTTTTTCAAATGAAGTAATGACGTTTTTTTTAAAAATAAAAATGGTCTAATTTTGGAGTTTGACAATGGACACATCACAACAATGCTTTGAACAGCCCTGATCGCAACACACAGCTGTACAGTAGTTCAGAACAATGTGGACAAATAAATGAAACACATTTAGACATTCAGAAAAACACTCCACTCCTCCACACACAGATCTCACAGAACACGACACACATAAACGAGCAAAAATGCTTTACATTTCTTGAAATAATAACATCTGAACATTAAACATTGATTGTCAGCCTTTATTCACTTGTTTCTTGTGGTTTCTTATCAAAATCCTTAGAAGTAAATTGTGTAAATTGCACCGCATATGCCATAGAATAGCATAGTTTAATAACAGCAGGGAATATTGTAACACAGTGTTACAACGTTCCCCATCTGCGCGACTGGAGTTTCAAAACAGGTTAGTGTCTTCTGCTGGTTTGTCAAGCATTAATAAACTATCTAAACTGATAAATAACAAATTGGAGATTAAAATAATAGCAGTTTTGTCTAACTTTAAATGAATACTAAAAACAGAAATGAACAGTTTACTTCAGCCAGAAATGTACTTTTACTATGGCAAAATAAACATTCAGCGATATCTTCAAAATGTGTATGCCATTGTAAACAGTTTCAATGACATGTAATTTATGTGACCTATGTGACGTCTATTAGGCAGTTTGGTCAGGCCTGTCTGCCTGCTTCCTTCGCCAGGTCCTCAGTGAATGACTACCATCTTTAAAAGAGAGTGACATCTAACCACTTAGACAGTCGCCCTTCTTTTTGTTTATTTTTTTTTCCTGCTATGGCTGGAGATAGCTTCATGTTGCATGTTTTGCATGTTGTTTACATGTAATGTCACCTTTAAAATCAACTAAAATCCGAGTAATTCAGAACAGTATTGTCCCATGTCACCGATGTCACAAATAAGGTTACAGGCATTATACTGTATAGCAGGGGTTCTCAGCTCTGATAATAAAATAATAAAGCTCCAACCTTTATCAAACTCACCTGCCTGTAACTAGTGATCCGCAAGACCTTCATTAACTTGTTTAGGTGTGTTCGATTAGGGTTAGAGCCGAAATCTGCAGGAAAATGGATCTCCTCTGCTGTATACTGTAACTGGCAAATGGCTTTTTTAAAGAATAACGCTTTTTACTATTTGGTCAATTTTATTGTTATCCTTTCTAACAGCTGCTAAAATAGGATTTGGACTTCATTGGTATGTGGCCTGTCTAGTTGGACGCTTGCATCGTGTGTCATCTTTTTAAAGCCTAGTTGAAAGCACTCGGTTTCTAATATGCTGATTAAAATACAAGTATCCTGCTTGTCAAGTCTGAGCTTTTTGTTCTTTTAAATAATGATTGAAGCAACAATACAATAGAACTAAACTTCCTGATTTGCCAACGCTTGAAAAGCACCATTCCTGAGAAACTGCGTCACGAGCATGACAGGATATGATGAGTCTGCATCACTGCAATGGTTTGCTGTGTGGGATGTGTTGCTATTGTTGCTATGTCTTGAGGGTACCTGAGCTCTTTCGAATTTAGATTTTTTTTGGGGTTATATAGTCCAATTTGAATTGTGTTTAAAAAAAATCACTCTTATTCAGTGGTGTTAGAGAGAGTCAGTGCATCTACACTCTCATTTAGTTTACATAATTATCTTAATGAACCCTTTCAGTGTGGCCTCTGCGTAGCACTAAAATTGATTACCTTCACTCATAAATAATGGTTCTTTACTGGCAACTGTGGTTCCATGAAGAACCATTAAATGATTATTAATTAAGGTTTTTGAGGAAAACATTTCAGGATTTTTCTCCATATCATAGACTTCAGTGTCCAAATATATATTATCTAGTTGTACAATTGGTCATTTTCAAAAAAAAAAAAAATCTAATGTATTTAATTTTTAACTACAAATGCTTGTCTTGCACTAGTCAAGATTATTTATACTAGCTCAACCCTCACACATTACATAATCACGCACACACGACAGTCAGTTTCACAGAAAGTCAAACAGCCTTTACAAAAAAATTCAAAACAATGATTTTGGAAAGTTGTTTCCAAATCTTACCATTCAAGCAATTTTAAACAATTCAAGCACAATAAAAGGCGAAAGAGAATTTGCTCTACAGTTTGGTACATGTGCTGTTTTCTGTGCATGCGCAAGAAGTACTTAAAGGATTACTCCACTTCCAAAATAAAAAAATCCTGATAATTTACTCACCCCCATGTCATCCAAGATGTTCATGTCTTTTTTCATTCGCAAAGAAATTACGTTTTTTGAGGAAAACATTCCAGGATTTTTCTCCATATAGTGGATTTCAGTGGTGCTCAGTGGATTGAAGGTTAAAAATTTCTGTGAAGAGCTTCAAAGGGCTCTCTACACGATCCCAGCTAAGGAATAATGGTCTTATCTATTGAGTGGATTGTCAATTTTCTAAAATAAATAAATAAAATGTATGTACTTTTTAACCACAAATGCTTGTCTTGCACTAGCTCAACCTCACATATTACGTAATCACACAGTGCATTTGACAGAAAGTCAAACTGCCATTACAAAAAAATGGTAAACAACGATTTTGGATGATTTTGAAATTGGAGGAGAAAATGAGATGGAGTATTTTGCCATACCCCATCTTTTGGAACCAGAGTACAAGAAGTAACCAAGAAGTAACCATGTGTGACTTTTCCAACATGCTTACACAATGTGCGAAGACATGCATGTGCATCGCAGAGCTAGTTTTTTTATTTTTAATTTATTTGTGATTAAAAAGTATATACATTTTTCATTGTTTTAGAAAATGACAGATCAGTTTGCTAGATAAGACCCTTATTCCTCAGCTGGGATAGTGTAGAGTACTTTGAAGCTGCACTGAAACTGCAATTTGGACCTTTCACCCATTGGGTGCTAATGAAGTCCGCTATATGCAGAAAAATCCTGGAATGTTTTTCTCAAAAACCTTTTTTTATTTTCAACTGAAGAAAGAAAGTCATGAACATCTTGGTTGACACAGGGCTGAGTAAATTATTAGGAATCTGTTTTTCTAGAACTAAACTAATCCATTAATGTCCAGGGAAACTTTTCATTGCACAAGAAGTTCTTTATAGTGTAAAGCAGTACTTTAGACCAGTGTTTCCCAACCAGGGTCTGGCGAGAGCAGGGGTAGCGTGTAGAAAGTCTGTAAAGTGATCCGTATGGACAAGGCCCCACGGTTCGGCATGCATGTCATTCGCAGATTAGTTGCAAAGTTTAACCTTCATAGAGTGAAAGTTTATCATTTGCACGTGTTTTTAAATCTTACCATTCAAGCAATTTAAAACTATTCAAGTGCAATAAGAGGCGAAAGAGAATTTGGTCTACAATTTGGTACACATGTGCTATTTTCTGTGCATGCGCAAGAAGTACTTAAAGGATTTCTCCACTTCCAAAATATAACGTTCCTAATAATTATTTGGATGTCATCCAAGATGTTGATGTCTTTCTTTCTTCAGTCACAAAGAAATTAAGTTTTTTGAGGAAAACATTCCAGGATTTTTCTCCATATAGTGAACTTCAGTGGTGCTCAGTGGATTGAAGGTTTGTAAAGGCCCTTTATAAAAAAAAAAAAAAGAAAAACAGAATTTTTGGACATACCCTAACTGTCTTGAACCAAAGTGCACATGCGCATCGCAAAGCCAAAGAAGATGAGCATTTGTGGTTAAAAAGTGTATAAATATTAATTAATTTAAGAAAATGACAAATCGTTTTACTAGATAAACTGCTTCTTCCTCAGCTGGGATTGTTTAGAGCCCTTTGAAGCTGCATTAAAACCAAATTTTTAACCTTCAATCTGTCAAGCACCATTGAAGTCCACTATATGGAGAAGCATCCCTGAATGTTCTCCACAAAAAGCTTAATTTCTTTGCCACTGAAGAAAGAAAGACATGAATATCTTGGATGACATGGGGGTGAGTACATTATCAGGGAATTTGTATTTGGGAAATGGAGTAATCCTTTAAAGTGCTTTTTAAGATGGTTTTGAACCATCAGGTTCATCCTCATGTAGAAGAGCCAGTAGACTGCGGGGCCTGTAGAGCAGTATTGTGTTTTTGTGTGGTGCCAAATTGTTTATGCAATGGCATTGTTGTGAAAACCCACTTTTGTAATATTTATTCCTTGCATTTCCCTTTTTTGTCGCCTTTTTTGCACTCATTTAGTTGAGTTGCTGAATTCTGATATTCATTGTAACAACTAATCACTTACATTATTCCAACATGATGCAGATTCATTTGCATTAGGATGAAGGTCTAAGGTGGAAAATAAGAGGTAAACAACATCATACCAAGTTTTTGTATTTGACGTGACATTTAAAGTAAAGCATACTACTTCTTGTTACTGTACTCTAAAAGGCATCTCAGCTTTCCTATGTAGAAAAGGGTGCATCTGCCTCATAATTGGTCTGATTGTCCATTGGAAATGGTTATGAGCTCAGTCTATAATGAAGTAAACAATCCCACTGCAAAAGCAAATTAAAAATGTGGTTTGGAGAAGGACCACATACAGCTTCAAATAAAGAGGAAGCATTTAAATAAGCAATACGCATTTAACTGCTGGGGTAAATATTCAGTTGTTATTGATAAATTAATTTATCTAATGAATATAATTATTGCTGATGGGTATCCATGATATTCTTCAACGCGGTATGAGAATTCCGGTTCATTAACCGCTATCAGAAAGAATAACAACGTGGAGTAAACGGTAAAACTGTTGCACTACAAACCAGTGTGCTCAGAATTAAGAGAATACATTAAAATAATATGGTAAGACACACCAATTTGTGATGACAAGCAGCAAAACGACCTGTTTTCTACAGCTAAAAATAGCTGGATGCGGATGAGACCTGAAGCCTGACCGATGACATTTACAAAAGGCTACACCCGCTCTTAGGGGAAAAATAAGGTGAATACTGTATTTATATTTTCAGGAAATAACCCAATGAACAAAGCCTTTATTATTTGTTTATGTAAATGATTTATCCTTTAACCATGGGGCTTACTAGTCCGTACAGAGAATATAGTTTCCTTTATGTGTAATTCTATCACACCCATTTAAAAGAGTGTCATGTGACATTGCAGCACAAGCATGATACATGGTGGATGAACCCTTTTCATTTTGTTTCCACATTCAATATTCAATCTTTCATACATACCTACACAATGCTAAAGCACAAAACCACACTGGTAAAAAATAAAGTGCAGTGAATTCCTCCCCACCAATGGCAACCATGTTAACTCTTCTTTTACCCTTGCTGTACCACGTTTAGGTGCAGTATCACAACCATTCGATAAAATAACAATGATTACATCTTAAATAAATAAATAAATCATAAGAAAATCAGTACAAAAATCAGTACAATCAGTTACACGTTACAGTTAAATAACTGACTCTGGATTGACTGCTTGACTGCAGTCAATCCAGGGAATGACAAATTCAAGGCTGAGTCATCATGTGCAAGCAGACGTTTAGGGCAGCAAGATATATCAATCTCAAAAATGTCATATAAATTCAAATATATCAAATTTATAGTAGATTAATTGATAATCAGGTTGATAGTTGAAGAGTATGAGCTGCAATTTCTGAGGTTTCCTGCTTATCAATATTATGGGTTGATTTCCTGCTGACTGACTGACAGAAAGAACATTTTTTTTATAAGAATGTGGAATCCAATTTTATAGACATTAATAATTTAAAATCATTCAAGTTATGAAGTAATCATTCTAAACCTATAATCTTTCTCAGAGAATTTTAGATTTAGATTTAAATCTGTAGAATTTATTTTTAAATTTAGAATATTGTATATAATTATAGTGTATACTGGATCCTTGTCAAAATGCAGACATTTGCTGGCATGATGTTTTGTGACATTTGCTATAAATCCTCACCCGGGAACCTGCTCGGGAGCTAGTGAAGTTCACAGAAAAGGTTGCTATTTTTACTAACACACCCTGATAATTAGTCTGGTTAAGGTACACATCTATGCAAGTATCTAAGTGTATGTACCATGTATACACACATCAACACAGATAAATTGGACAGTTTAGTAATTAGACAATAATACCATTTCCTTCATGTTATGCTATTTAATATAAAACATCTCTCCTAAGTTTCACATGATGTCCACAGCATCACTAGGGAAGTTTCAGAAAGTGGTGGGTGGTTCTGAGTAACACCCACCACACCCATCTATTCACTTCTAAGACTTGATTGTAATGGCAAGAATGACAGCTTCTTGGGTTTACATTATAAGCAAAGTGACACTTAAAAACAAAACAACTTACTGAAAAACTTTATACTTACACTTTTAATGACATACTCCAAAGCTGCTTATTGTTTGCTATTCAATAATTTCCTTTCAATACCTGTTTATATTCATTACCTATATTCAGCAAATGTCATTTCTAATTAAAAAATAAATAAAAAGAGATTTGATTTGTCCATATTTAGTTTATTTATTGGATTTCCACTTAAAACCATTCAATACTTCTTTAAACATTTACATTTGAATTCAATTTAAACTCTATAAACACAATATGAACAAGCAACAAAACTTATTATTGATTAGTAACATGCTAACGAACTGAATTAAAGTGTATCTGTGCAGTATATACATTGATTTTCTACCTGTTAGACCTGTAAAGAAATATATCAGTTTCATATTGTGCTAAAGATTTTCTTTAATCCAATCAGCACTAGGAGTTCAACTAGTGACACAAAAAGAGGTCTATGTGGGAAATGTTCCCAGAAGCAGTGAATGTGAAGAATGCGTTGGTTAATCAGGTGTCTCTTGACATCTTGCATGTGTAACAAGCGTGAACATTTGACGTAGGAAAAATAAACACGCATATATGTAAATGTGCGCTGCATGATTATCTAAATGAAAGCATGCACCTACGTACTCACCAGGCATGAATCCAGGTTTTCCAGTTTTATATATGTTTGCTTATGATTGCTTTATTCAAGAAGAAACTAAAAATGTTTGTAATTAGTGCAATATTAACTGAATAAACATATTATAATATTTAAAGCATTATTTACTTACATCAAAAAACTCTGAATATGCCTATTTTGTTTTATAAATACATGTGACATAACTATAATCTTGTTTATCAGTATTAATGACAATCAGCAAACAGAAAGATAAGTTCCTAACATTACAAAGAATAGAACTATTTTAACAAAAATAGCAAGTTTAGAATTACTTATGAAAGTAATTGCAACGTTCCATAACAAAATACACTCTATAACATATAATATTGTCACACTTATATTTGTATCTCCAGCCTTTTAAAGACAGGGTTGTCAAGTTGTTTAGCAGCCTCTATTAATAAACCTGGCAAACTTTCCTTTAGCAGCATCATCACAGCTGTAATAAATTGGTCTGGAGAGAGAGAGAGAGAGAGAGAGAGAGAGAGCACACATACTGTTGACAGACACAATAATACAACAAATCACAGCCCCTGCCGAGTAGCATTCCATTGTGTATTTTTGCATTTCAATAAAGGGTAAAAAAACCAACCACGTCATGCATCCTATTTAAGGCAGTATTGCTACAGGTGAGTGAAGAAAAGTGCTGAAACTTGAGCAAAGGATAACTAGTCCTTGCAGCTATTGAACCAACAGTGGATTAACAATTTCACAGTTCAGTGTATTTTCAAGATATATGCTCAAGGATAAGGTAAGGACATTATATAAATGTATTTTATTAAAGATGCTTGTGTAAATTAAAAATGTAACAAGATATTTTAACAGAAAGGAAATATATAGGACATAGGATAACAAAAATTGCATTCATTTCTTGTATGAGTTCTCAAACAATTTAAGGAAAAAAATGGATTTGTGGTAAATTGGTTGTAGAAAAAGTGTGTAGTGTTTGTACTGTCATTAAATGTATTTTGTGAGATATTAAGTTAAATTTCTTCAGTTTATATATGGTCTTTTTTATATATTTTTTATAGCTCATAAAACTGTTTTGGCTGATTTGGCTGTTTTAATTTTGGTTTATTTGAGCTGATAACAGACAGTTGTCTAAATCGACACTTCTATAGACTGCATATATACTTTATGTAATGATTTATTTACCTTTGCCACATGAAATCTGAAGTAAAAACCATTATTTTGATTATTTTAATGCTTTTGTGTTTGTTTTAACGAATACAGTAGATGGCTCATTTTATTTAATGTTTTATTGTATTTTATGTGTTTTATGTTGATTGTGCAGCGCTTTGATCTACATGTGTAATTGTAAATTGCTCTGTGAATGAATGAATTTAGTGAATGATTTGTGCTTTGTTTTCCTTTGATTTAGGAAAATATGTTTGTGCATATATAAAAAAATATCCTAAGTGATCTATTGCTTACTTTACAGATTCTTTTCTTCATCACTTGACACTTTCCACAATGGAGTGGAGAGCTTTAGTTATAATATGGATTTTTGTCTGTAAGTGTTTCAACATTCAACACTAGTATTTCTTTATTTGTTTATTAGAAAAAAGACACCTACATGCAAAATAATTTGGAGAGTGGATCTAAGACACTTGTGGAGAACATGTCAATAAATAGACAAATCTGAAGTGAGAAGTACTGAGAGTAGTGAGAGTACAGAGTAGTGAGGCTGAACAGTTCTGATGATATTCTTAACTTGTAGCGCCCTCTATCATTGGAAAATTGCCCTGTTCCATGTTAACTGAGATTATACACACTATATTGCCACCTTGTGGCTGATTCTTGTCAAATGAGGTATACCACTTCTGTAGGGGCAAAAAAATCCACATTGATCATAGTTTATTCATAGTTAAAATATCATATCATTTTTAGATTTCTTGTAGTTAGTGAAACATTTTAGTGGCATGAATTTTCCTATTGACAAATCAAAAATTATATACCATTATATATATTTTTGTGTGTGTGTGTATATAAGCTTCATCAGTACACTAACTTTTGCCTCTTCTCTAGCAATAGCCAAATCACAAAACACCAATGTTGCGGCGGACACATCTACAACAACAGAGCCTACCACAGTCACAACAGCTCCTGCTGAAACAACCCCCTCTAGTGCACCAGAGCTCAACACAGTCACAACAGCTCCTGCTGAAACAACCACCGCTAATGCACCAGAGCCCAACACAGTTACAACAGCTCCTGCTGAAATGACCACCACTACTGTAACACTAGAGCCCACCACACTCACAACAGCTCCTGCTGAAACAACCACCACTAGTGCACCAGAGCCCACCACAGTCACAACAGCTCCTGCTGAAATGACCACCACTACTGTAACACTAGAGCCCACCACACTCACAACAGCTCCTGCTGAAACAACCCCCTCTAGTGCACCAGAGCCCAACACAGTCACAACAGCTCCTGCTGAAACAACCACCGCTAATGCACCAGAGCCCACCACAGTCACAACAGCTCCTGCTGAAACAACCACCACTAGTGCACCAGAGCCCACCACAGTCACAACAGCTCCTGCTGAAATGACCACCACTACTGTAACACTAGAGCCCACCACAGTCACAACAGCTCCTGCTGAAACAACCACCACTAGTGCACCAGAGCCCAACACAGTCACAACAGCTCCTGCTGAAACAACCCTCACTAGTGCACCAGAGCCCACCACAGTCACAACAGCTCCTGCTGAAACAACCCCCACTAGTGCACCAGAGTCCACCACAGTCACAACAGCTCCTGCTGAAACAACCCCCACTAGTGCACCAGAACCCACCACAGTCACAACAGCTCCTGCTGAAACAACCCCCACTAGTGCACCAGAACCCACCACAGTCACAACAGCTCCTGCTGAAACAACCCCCACTAGTGCACCAGAGTCCACCACAGTCACAACAGCTCCTGCTGAAACAACCCCCACTAGTGCACCAGAACCCACCACAGTCACAACAGCTCCTGCTGAAACAACCCCCACTAGTGCACCAGAGTCCACCACAGTCACAACAGCTCCTGCTGAAACAACCCCCACTAGTGCACCAGAACCCACCACAGTCACAACAGCTCCTGCTGAAACAACCCCCACTAGTGCACCAGAGTCCACCACAGTCACAACAGCTCCTGCTGAAACAACCCTCACTAGTGCACCAGAACCCACCACAGTCACAACAGCTCCTGCTGAAACAACCCCCACTAGTGCACCAGAGTCCACCACAGTCACAACAGCTCCTGCTGAAACAACCCCCACTAGTGCACCAGAACCCACCACAGTCACAACAGCTCCTGCTGAAACAACCCCCGCTAGTGCACCAGAACCCACCACAGTCACAACAGCTCCTGCTGAAACAACCCCCACTAGTGCACCAGAACCCACCACAGTCACAACAGCTCCTGCTGAAACAACCCCCACTAGTGCACCAGAGCCCACCACAGTCACAACAGCTCCTGCTGAAACAACCCCCGCTAGTGCACCAGAGCCCACCACAGTCACAACATCTCCTGCTGAAACAACCCCCGCTAGTGCACCAGAACCCACCACAGTCACAACAGCTCCTGCTGAAACAACCACCACTAGTGCACCAGAACCCACCACAGTCACAACAGCTCCTGCTGAAACAACCCCCGCTAGTGCACCAGAACCCACCACAGTCACAACAGCTCCTGCTGAATCAACCACCGCTAGTGCACCAGAACCCACCACAGTCACAACAGCTCCTGCTGAAACAACCACCGCTAGTGCACCAGAACCCACCACAGTCACAACAGCTCCTGCTGAAACAACCACCGCTAGTGCACCAGAACCCACCACAGTCACAACAGCTCCTGCTGAATCAACCACCACTAGTGCACCAGAACCCACCACAGTCACAACAGCTCCTGCTGAAACAACCACCGCTAGTGCACCAGAACCCACCACAGTCACAACAGCTCCTGCTGAAACAACCCCCGCTAGTGCACCAGAGCCCACCACAGTCACAACAGCTCCTGCTGAAACGACCACCGCTAGTGCACCAGAACCCACAACAGTCACAACAGCTCCTGCTGAAACAACCACCGCTAGTGCACCAGAACCCACCACAGTCACAACAGCTCCTGCTGAAACAACCCCCACTAGTGCACCAGAACCCACCACAGTCACAACAGCTCCTGCTGAAACAACCACCGCTAGTGCACCAGAACCCACAACAGTCACAACAGCTCCTGCTGAAACAACCACCGCTAGTGCACCAGAACCCACCACAGTCACAACAGCTCCTGCTGAAACAACCCCCGCTAGTGCACCAGAACCCACCACAGTCACAACAGCTCCTGCTGAAACAACCACCGCTAGTGCACCAGAACTCACAACAGTCACAACAGCTCCTGCTGAAACAACCACCGCTAGTGCACCAGAACCCACCACAGTCACAACAGCTCCTGCTGAAACAACCCCCGCTAGTGCACCAGAACCCACAACAGTCACAACAGCTCCTGCTGAAACAACCACCGCTAGTGCACCAGAACCCACCACAGTCACAACAGCTCCTGCTGAAACAACCACCGCTAGTGCACCAGAACCCACAACAGTCACAACAGCTCCTGCTGAAACAACCACCGCTAGTGCACCAGAACCCACCACAGTCACAACAGCTCCTGCTGAAACAACCCCCACTAGTGCACCAGAACCCACCACAGTCACAACAGCTCCTGCTGAAACAACCACCGCTAGTGCACCAGAACCCACAACAGTCACAACAGCTCCTGCTGAAACAACCACCGCTAGTGCACCAGAGCCCACCACAGTCACAACAGCTCCTGCTGAAACAACCACCACTAGTGCACCAGAACCCACCACAGTCACAACAGCTCCTGCTGAAACAACCACCACTACTGCACCAGAGCCCACCACAGTCACAACAGCTCCTGCTGAAACAACCACCACTAGTGCACCAGAACCCACCACAGTCACAACAGCTCCTGCTGAAACAACCACCACTAGTGCACCAGAACCCACCACAGTCACAACAGCTCCTGCTGAAACAACCACCACTAGTGCACCAGAACCCACCACAGTCACAACAGCTCCTGCTGAAACAACCACCGCTAGTGCACCAGAACCCACCACAGTCACAACAGCTCCTGCTGAAACAACCACCGCTAGTGCACCAGAACCCACCACAGTCACAACAGCTCCTGCTGAAACAACCACCACTACTACAATTAAAAAGCCGTCTATAACAACTACTGCAAATATAATACCAGTGGAGAAAATAAAGATGCAGTTCAGCTCTTCAGAGACATTTGTAGAAGAACTCAATAATCCAAACTCACAAGTTTACAAAGACAGGGTGAAGCTTGTTAAGGACATAGTGAGTTAAGATCCTTATGACAGATTTCCTGTAATAACTTATTATTAATAATTTCATGGTTAATAAAAAGTAGCCATTACATCAGTAACAATGTTGTAATTGTCTGTCATTTGTTACAGCTTGAAGCCCTCTTCAAAAGATTTTGTTCCTTCTTAAGAGTTGATGTCCTAGGATTCAGGTAAGAGAGAGTCTACTGTCATATTGTTTACACTGTGTGTGTGTGTGTGTGTGTGTGTGTGTGTGTGTGTGTGAGAGAGAGAGAGAGAGAGAGAGAGAGAACACAAGACAGTCCAATATGTAGAAATTATGTAGTAGCCAGATGATCATATTAAAAATAAATTGTATCTCATTGTTTCTTAAATATCAGACGGGGCTCAACCATCACAGACACAGAATTGTTCTTCAACTCCACACAATCTGCACCATCATCTAATGAGATTGAAAACACAATGAATGACTCAAGTGTCAGTGCCCTGAATATTACCGCTGGATCTATCACAGTCGAAGCAGGTTCCACAATCACAACAACTGTGGCTGAAACATCTACAACAACAGAGACTTCCACAATCACAACAACTGCACCTGAAACATCTACAACAACAGAGACTTCCACAATCGCAACAACTGCACCTGAAACATCCACAACAACAGAGACTTCCACATACGCACCAACTGCACCTAAAACATCTGCAACAACAGAGACGTCCACAATCGCAACAACTGCACCTGAAACAACTACAACAACAGAGACGTCCACAATCACAACAAATGCACCTGAAACATCTACGACAACAGAGACTTCCACAATCACAACAACTGCACCTGAAACATCTGCAACAACAGAGACGTCCACAATCGCAACAACTGCACCTGAAACAACTACAACAACAGAGACGTCCACAATCACAACAAATGCACCTGAAACATCTACGACAACAGAGACTTCCACAATCGCAACAACTGCACCTGAAACATCTACAACAACAGAGACGTCCACAATCACAACAAATGCACCTGAAACATCTACGACAACAGAGACTTCCACAATCACAACAACTGCACCTGAAACATCTACAACAACAGAGACTTCCACAATCACAACAAATGCACCTGAAACATCTACAACAACAGAGACGTCCACAATCACAACAACTGCACCTGAAACATCTACAACAACAGAGACGTCCACAATCACAACAAATGCACCTGAAACATCTACGACAACAGAGACGTCCACAATCACAACAACTGCACCTGAAACATCTACAACAACAGAGACGTCCACAATCACAACAAATGCACCTGAAACATCTACAACAACAGAGACTTCCACAATCACAACAACTGCACCTGAAACATCTACAACAACAGAGACGTCCACAATCACAACAAATGCACCTGAAACATCTACGACAACAGAGACGTCCACAATCACAACAACTGCACCTGAAACATCTACAACAACAGAGACGTCCACAATCGCAACAACTGCACCTGAAACATCTACAACAACAGAGACGTCCACAATCACAACAACTGCACCTGAAACATCTACAACAACAGAGACGTCCACAATCACAACAAATGCACCTGAAACATCTACGACAACAGAGACTTCCACAATCACAACAACTGCACCTGAAACATCTACAACAACAGAGACTTCCACAATCGCAACAACTGCACCTGAAACATCCACAACAACAGAGACTTCCACAATCACAACAACTGCACCTGAAACATCTACAACAACAGAGACTTCCACAATCACAACAACAGCACCTGAAACATCTACAACAACAGAGACTTCCACAATCACAACATCTGCACCTGAAACATCTACAACAACAGAGACTTCCACAATCACAACAACAGCACCTGAAACATCTACAACAGAGACTTCCACAATCACAACAACTGCACCTGAAACATCTACAACAGAGACTTCCACAATCACAACAACAGCACCTGAAACATCTACAACAGAGACTTCCACAATCACAACAACTGCACCTGAAACATCTACAACAACAGAGACCTCTACAATCACAACAACTGCACCTGAAACATCTACAACAACAGAGACTTCCACAATCGCAACAACTGCACCTGAAACATCTACAACAACAGAGACTTCCACAATCGCAACAACTGCACCTGAAACATCCACAACAACAGAGACTTCCACAATCACAACAACTGCACCTGAAACATCTACAACAACAGAGACTTCCACAATCACAACAACTGCACCTGAAACATCTACAACAACAGAGACTTCCACAATCGCAACAACTGCACCTGAAACATCTACAACAACAGAGACTTCCACAATCACAACAACAGCACCTGAAACATCTACAACAACAGAGACTTCCACAATCGCAACAACTGCACCTGAAACATCCACAACAACAGAGACTTCCACAATCACAACAACAGCACCTGAAACATCTACAACAACAGAGACTTCCACAATCGCAACAACTGCACCTGAAACATCTACAACAACAGAGACTTCCACAATCACAACATCTGCACCTGAAACATCTACAACAGAGACTTCCACAATCACAACAACTGCACCTGAAACATCTACAACAGAGACTTCCACAATCACAACAACTGCACCTGAAACATCCACAACAACTGCACCTGAAACATCTACAACAACAGAGACTTCCACAATCGCAACAACTGCACCTGAAACATCCACAACAACTGCACCTGAAACATCTACAACAACAGAGACTTCTACAATCACAACAACTGCACCTGAAACATCTACAACAACAGAGACTTCCACAATCGCAACA
Source organism: Garra rufa (assembly GCF_049309525.1). Taxonomy (NCBI): domain Eukaryota; kingdom Metazoa; phylum Chordata; class Actinopteri; order Cypriniformes; family Cyprinidae; genus Garra; species Garra rufa. The sequence continues at coordinate 7,059,079 of NW_027394278.1, read as the reverse complement.
ACTGCACCTGAAACATCTACAACAACAGAGACGTCCACAATCACAACAAATGCACCTGAAACATCTACAACAACAGAGACTTCCACAATCACAACAACTGCACCTGAAACATCTACAACAACAGAGACTTCCACAATCGCAACAACTGCACCTGAAACATCTACAACAACAGAGACTTCCACAATCGCAACAACTGCACCTGAAACATCTACAACAACAGAGACTTCCACAATCACAACATCTGCACCTGAAACATCTACAACAGAGACTTCCACAATCACAACAACTGCACCTGAAACATCTACAACAGAGACTTCCACAATCACAACAACTGCACCTGAAACATCCACAACAACTGCACCTGAAACATCTACAACAACAGAGACTTCTACAATCACAACAACTGCACCTGAAACATCTACAACACAGACTTCCACAATCACAACAACTGCACCTGAAACATCTACAACAACTGCACCTGAAACATCTACAACAACAGAGACTTCTACAATCGCAACAACTGCACCTGAAACATCTACAACAACAGAGACTTCCACAATCACAACAACTGCACCTGAAACATCTACAACAACTGCACCTGAAACATCTACAACAACAGAGACTTCTACAATCGCAACAACTGCACCTGAAACATCTACAACAGAGACTTCCACAATCACAACAACTGCACCTGAAACATCTACAACAACAGAGACTTCCACAATCGCAACAACTGCACCTGAAACATCTACAACAACAGAGACTTCAACAATCACAACAACTGCACCTGAAACATCTACAACAACAGAGACTTCCACAATCACAACAACTGCACCTGAAACATCTACAACAACAGAGACTTCCACAATCGCAACAACTGCACCTGAAACATCTACAACAACAGAGACTTCAACAATCACAACAACTGCACCTGAACCATCTACAACAGAGACTTCCACAATCGCAACAACTGCACCTGAAACATCTACAACAACAGAGACTTCCACAATCGCAACAACTGCACCTGAAACATCTACAACAACAGAGACTTCCACAATCGCAACAACTGCACCTGAAACATCTACAACAACAGAGACTTCAACAATCACAACAACTGCACCTGAAACATCTACAACAACAGAGACTTCCACAATCACAACAACTGCACCTGAAACATCTACAACAACAGAGACTTCCACAATCACAACAACTGCACCTGAAACATCTACAACAACAGAGACTTCCACAATCACAACAACTGCACCTGAAACATCTACAACAACAGAGACTTCCACAATCGCAACAACTGCACCTGAAACATCTACAACAACAGAGACTTCCACAATCGCAACAACTGCACCTGAAACATCTACAACAACAGAGACTTCCACAATCACAACAACTGCACCTGAAACATCTACAACAACAGAGACTTCCACAATCACAACAACTGCACCTGAAACATCTACAACAACAGAGACTTCCACAATCGCAACAACTGCACCTGAAACATCTACAACAACAGAGACTTCCACAATCGCAACAACTGCACCTGAAACATCTACAACAACAGAGACTTCCACAATCACAACAACTGCACCTGAAACATCTACAACAACAGAGACTTCCACAATCACAACAACTGCACCTGAAACATCTACAACAGAGACTTCCACAATCGCAACAACTGCACCTGAAACATCTACAACAACAGAGACTTCCACAATCGCAACAACTGCACCTGAAACATCTACAACAACAGAGACTTCCACAATCGCAACAACTGCACCTGAAACATCTACAACAACAGAGACTTCCACAATCACAACAACTGCACCTGAAACATCTACAACAACAGAGACTTCCACAATCACAACAACTGCACCTGAAACATCTACAACAGAGACTTCCACAATCGCAACAACTGCACCTGAAACATCTACAACAACAGAGACTTCCACAATCACAACAACTGCACCTGAAACATCTACAACAACAGAGACTTCCACAATCGCAACAACTGCACCTGAAACATCTACAACAACAGAGACTTCCACAATCGCAACAACTGCACCTGAAACATCTACAACAACAGAGACTTCCACAATCACAACAACTGCACCTGAAACATCTACAACAACAGAGACTTCCACAATCACAACAACTGCACCTGAAACATCTACAACAGAGACTTCCACAATCGCAACAACTGCACCTGAAACATCTACAACAACAGAGACCTCTACAATCACAACAACTGCACCTGAAACATCTACAACAACAGAGACTTCCACAATCGCAACAACTGCACCTGAAACATCTACAACAACAGAGACTTCCACAATCGAAACAGAACCTGACTTATCACCTACAATATCAACAGGACTTTCAGCTTTTATAACAACTACAGCCAAAATAATAACTGAGAAGAAAATAAGGTTGCAGTTCAGGTCTTCAGACACATTTGTAGATGAACTCAGTAATACAAACTCTCAAGTTTACAAATACCTGGAGAAGCTTGTTAAGGACATAGTGAGTTAAAATCCTTATAACAGATTTTCAATAATTACATATTTCATGGTAAATAAAAAGTAGCCATTATATCAGTAACCATGTTGTAAACTTCTGTCATTTGTTACAGCTTGAAGCCCTTTTCAAAAGGCACTTTCGTTACTTCTCAAGAGTTGATGTCCTAGGATTCAGGTAACTAGGGTATATTGTTTACACTGTGTGTGTGTGTGTGTGTGTGTGTGTGTGCCATTTAGTAGCCAAATGTTAATATTAGAAAATGAATAGTAAATAATTATTTCTTCCAATCCATTTCAGCCGGGGGTCAGTTGTCACAGAGGCAGACTTAGTCTTCAACTCCACACAATCGACACCATCATCTGATGAAATTAAAAACACAATGAATGACACAAGTGTCAGTGCCCTAAACATTACTGCTGGATCTATCGTAGTTGATGACGGCTCATCAATCACAACAACTGTGGCTGAAACCACTAGTCCAGCAGAAACATCTACAACAACAGAGGCTTCCACAATTACAACTCCTGCTGAAACAACTACAACAACAGAGGCTTCCACAATTACAACTCCTGCTGAAACAACTACAACAACAGAGGCTTCCACAATTACAACTCCAGCTGAAACATCTACAACAACAGAGACTTCCACAATTACAACTCCAGCTGAAACATCTACAGAGGCTTCCACAGTTACAACTCCAGCTGAAACATCTACAACAACAGAGGCTTCCACAATTACAACTCCAGCTGAAACATCTACAACAACAGAGGCTTCCACAATTACAACTCCAGCTGAAACATCTACAACAACAGAGGCTTCCACAGTTACAACTCCAGCTGAAACATCTACAACAACAGAGGCTTCCACAGTTACAACTCCTGCTGAAACATCTACAACAACAGAGGCTTCCACAGTTACAACTCCTGCTGAAACATCTACAACAACAGAGGCTTCCACAGTTACAACTCCAGCTGAAACATCTACAACAACAGAGGCTTCCACAGTTACAACTCCTGCTGAAACATCTACAACAACAGAGGCTTCCACAGTTACAACTCCTGCTGAAACATCTACAACAACAGAGGCTTCCACAATTACAACTCCAGCTGAAACATCTACAACAACAGAGACTTCCACAGTTACAACTCCTGCTGAAACATCTACAACAACAGAGGCTTCCACAATTACAACTCCTGCTGAAACATCTACAACAACAGAGACTTCCACAGTTACAACTCCTGCTGAAACAACTACAACAACAGAGACTTCCACAATTACAACTCCTGCTGAAACATCTACAACAACAGAGGCTTCCACAATTACAACTCCTGCTGAAACATCTACAACAACAGAGACTTCCACAGTTACAACTCCTGCTGAAACAACTACAACAACAGAGACTTCCACAATTACAACTCCAGCTGAAACATCTACAACAACAGAGACTTCCACAGTTACAACTCCTGCTGAAACAACTACAACAACAGAGGCTTCCACAATTACATCTCCAGCTGAAACATCTACAACAACAGAGACTTCCACAGTTACAACTCCAGCTGAAACAACTACAACAACAGAGGCTTCCACAATTACATCTCCAGCTGAAACATCTACAACAACAGAGGCTTCCACAGTTACAACTCCAGCTGAAACATCTACAACAACAGAGACTTCCACAGTTACAACTCCAGCTGAAACAACTACAACAACAGAGACTTCCACAATTACAACTCCAGCTGAAACATCTACAACAACAGAGACTTCCACAGTTACAACTCCTGCTGAAACAACTACAACAACAGAGGCTTCCACAATTACAACTCCAGCTGAAACATCTACAACAACAGAGGCTTCCACAATTACATCTCCAGCTGAAACAACTACAACAACAGAGGCTTCCACAATTACATCTCCAGCTGAAACATCTACAACAACAGAGGCTTCCACAGTTACAACTCCAGCTGAAACATCTACAACAACAGAGACTTCCACAGTTACAACTCCTGCTGAAACAACTACAACAACAGAGGCTTCCACAATTACAACTCCAGCTGAAACATCTACAACAACAGAGACTTCCACAGTTACAACTCCAGCTGAAACAACTACAACAACAGAGACTTCCACAATTACAACTCCAGCTGAAACAACTACAACAACAGAGACTTCCACAATTACAACTCCTGCTGAAACATCTACAACAACAGAGGCTTCCACAGTTACAACTCCTGCTGAAACAACTACAACAACAGAGGCTTCCACAATTACAACTCCAGCTGAAACAACTACAACAACAGAGACTTCCACAGTTACAACTCCTGCTGAAACATCTACAACAACAGAGGCTTCCACAGTTACAACTCCTGCTGAAACATCTACAACAACAGAGGCTTCCACAATTACAACTCCAGCTGAAACAACTACAACAACAGAGGCTTCCACAATTACAACTCCTGCTGAAACATCTACAACAACAGAGGCTTCCACAATTACAACTCCTGCTGAAACGACTACAACAACAGAGACTTCCACAATTACAACTCCTGCTGAAACAACTACAACAACAGAGGCTTCCACAATTACAACTCCAGCTGAAACAACTACAACAACAGAGGCTTCCACAATTGTGACATCTACAACAACAGAGGCTTCCACAATTACAACTCCAGCTGAAACAACTACAACAACAGAGGCTTCCACAATTACAACTCCAGCTGAAACAACTACAACAACAGAGGCTTCCACAATTACAACTCCAGCTGAAACAACTACAACAGAGACATCCACAATTACAACTCCAGCTGAAACAACTACAACAGAGACATCCACAATTACAACTCCAGCTGAAACAACTACAACAGAGACTTCCACAATTACAACTCCAGCTGAAACTACAACAACAGAGACATCCACAATTACAACTCCAGCTGAAACTACAACAGAGACATCCACAATTACAACTCCAGCTGAAACAACTACAACAGAGACATCCACAATTACAACTCCAGCTGAAACAACTACAACAGAGGCTTCCACAATTACAACTCCTGCTGAAACGACTACAACAACAGAGACTTCCACAATTACAACTCCAGCTGAAACAACTACAACAACAGAGGCTTCCACAATTACAACTCCAGCTGAAACAACTACAACAGAGACTTCCACAGTCACAACTCCAGCTGAAACAACTACAACAGAGACTTCCACAGTCACAACTCCAGCTGAAACAACTACAACAGAGACTTCCACAGTCACAACTCCAGCTGAAACAACTACAACAGAGACTTCCACAGTTACAACTCCAGCTGAAACAACTACAACAGAGACTTCCACAGTTACAACTCCAGCTGAAACATCTACAACAGAGACTTCCACAATTACAACTCCAGCTGAAACAACTACAACAGAGACTTCCACAATTACAACTCCAGCTGAAACTACAACAACAGAGACATCCACAATTACAACTCCAGCTGAAACAACTACAACAGAGACATCCACAATTACAACTCCAGCTGAAACAACTACAACAGAGACTTCCACAATTACAACTCCAGCTGAAACTACAACAACAAAGACATCCACAATTACAACTCCAGCTGAAACTACAACAGAGACATCCACAATTACAACTCCAGCTGAAACAACTACAACAGAGACATCCACAATTACAACTCCAGCTGAAACAACTACAACAGAGACATCCACAATTACAACTCCAGCTGAAACAACTACAACAACAGAGACTTCCACAATTACAACTCCAGCTGAAACTACAACAGAGACATCCACAATTACAACTCCAGCTGAAACTACAACAGAGACATCCACAATTACAACTCCAGCTGAAACTACAACAGAGACTTCCACAATTACAACTCCAGCTGAAACTACAACAACAGAGACATCCACAATTACAACTCCAGCTGAAACAACTACAACAGAGACATCCACAATTACAACTCCAGCTGAAACAACTACAACAGAGACATCCACAATTACAACTCCAGCTGAAACAACTACAACAACAGAGACTTCCACAATTACAACTCCAGCTGAAACTACAACAGAGACTTCCACAATTACAACTCCAGCTGAAACTACAACAACAGAGACATCCACAATTACAACTCCAGCTGAAACAACTACAACAGAGACTTCCACAATTACAACTCCAGCTGAAACAACTACAACAGAGACATCCACAATTACAACTCCAGCTGAAACAACTACAACAGAGACTTCCACAGTTACAACTCCAGCTGAAACTACAACAACAGAGACATCCACAATTACAACTCCAGCTGAAACAACTACAACAGAGACTTCCACAGTTACAACTCCAGCTGAAACTACAACAACAGAGACATCCACAATTACAACTCCAGCTGAAACTACAACAACTGAGACATCCACAATTACAACTCCTGCTGAAACTACAACAACAGAGACTTCCACAAATACAACTCCTGCTGAAACAACTACAACAGAGACATCCACAATTACAACTCTAGCTGAAACTACAACAACAGAGACCTCCACAATTACAACTCCTGCTGAAACTACAACAACAGAGACATCCACAATTACAACTCCAGCTGAAACTACAACAGAGACATCCACAATTACAACTCCAGCTGAAACAACTACAACAGAGACATCCACAATTACAACTCCAGCTGAAACTACAACAGAGACATCCACAATTACAACTCTAGCTGAAACTACAACAACAGAGACATCCACAATTACAACTCCAGCTGAAACTACAACAACAGAGACATCCACAATTACAACTCCTGCTGAAACTACAACAACAGAGACATCCACAATTACAACTCCAGCTGAAACTACAACAGAGACATCCACAATTACAACTCCAGCTGAAACAACTACAACAGAGACATCCACAATTACAACTCCAGCTGAAACAACTACAACAGAGACATCCACAATTACAACTCCAGCTGAAACTACAACAGAGACATCCACAATTACAACTCCAGCTGAAACTACAACAACAGAGACATCCACAATTACAACTCCAGCTGAAACTACAACAACAGAGACATCCACAATCACAACTCCAGCTGAAACTACAACAACAGAGACCTCCACAATTACAACTCCAGCTGAAACTACAACAACAGAGACATCCACAATTACAACTCCAGCTGAAACAACTACAACAGAGACATCCACATTTACAACTCCAGCTGAAACTACAACAACAGAGACATCCACAATTACAACTCTAGCTGAAACTCCAACAACAGAGACATCCACAATTACAACTCCAGCTGAAACAACTACAACAGCGACATCCACAATTACAACTCCAGCTGAAACTACAACAACAGAGACATCCACAATTACAACTCCAGCTGAAACAACTACAACAGAGACATCCACAATTACAACTCCAGCTGAAACAACTACAACAGAGACATCCACAATTACAACTCCAGTTGAAACAACTACAACAGAGACATCCACAATTACAACTCCAGCTGAAACAACTACAACAGAGACATCCACAATTACAACTCCAGCTGAAACAACTACAACAGAGACATCCACAATTACAACTCCAGTTGAAACAACTACAACAGAGACATCCACAATTACAACTCCTGCTGAAACAACTACAACAGAGACATCCACAATTACAACTCCTGCTGAAACAACTACAACAGAGACATCCACAATTACAACTCTAGCTGAAACAACTACAACAGAGACATCCACAATTACAACTCCTGCTGAAACAACTACAACAGAGACATCCACAATTACAACTCCTGCTGAAACAACTACAACAGAGACATCCACAATTACAACTCCAGTTGAAACAACTACAACAGAGACATCCACAATTACAACTCCTGCTGAAACAACTACAACAGAGACATCCACAATTACAACTCCTGCTGAAACAACTACAACAGAGACATCCACAATTACAACTCCAGTTGAAACAACTACAACAACAGAGACTTCCACAATTACAACTCTAGCAGAAACTACAACAACAGAGACATCCACAATTACAACTCCAGCTGAAACTACAACAACAGAGACATCCACAATTACAACTCCTGCTGAAACTACAACAACAGAGACCTCCACAATTACAACTCCAGCTGAAACAACTACAACAACAGAGACTTCCACAATTACAACTCTAGCTGAAACTACAACAACAGAGACCTCCACAATTACAACTCCAGCTGAAACAACTACAACAACAGAGACTTCCACAATTACAACTCCAGCTGAAACTACAACAGAGACTTCCACAATTACAACTCTAGCTGAAACTACAACAACAGAGACATCCACAATTACAACTCCAGCTGAAACTACAACAACAGAGACCTCCACAATTACAACTCCAGCTGAAACAACTACAACAGAGACACCCACAATTACAACTCCTGCTGAAACAACTACAACAGAGACATCCACAATTACAACTCCTGCTGAAACAACTACAACAGAGACATCCACAATTACAACTCCAGCTGAAACTACAACAACAGAGACATCCACAATTACAACTCCAGCTGAAACTACAACAACAGAGACATCCACAATTACAACTCCAGCTGAAACTACAACAACAGAGACATCCACAATTACAACTCCAGCTGAAACTACAACAACAGAGACATCCACAATTACAACTCCAGCTGAAACAACTACAACAGAGACATCCACAATTACAACTCCAGCTGAAACAACTACAACAGAGACACCCACAATTAAAACTCCAGCTGAAACTACAACAACAGAGACATCCACAATTACAACTCTAGCTGAAACTACAACAACAGAGACATCCACAATTACAACTCCAGCTGAAACAACAACAACAGAGACATCCACAATTACAACTCCTGCTGAAACAACTACAACAGAGACATCCACAATTACAACTCCAGCTGAAACTACAACAACAGAGACATCCACAATTACAACTCCAGCTGAAACTACAACAACAGAGACATCCACAATTACAACTCCAGCTGAAACTACAACAGAGACATCCACAATTACAACTCCAGCTGAAACTACAACAACAGAGACATCCACAATTACAACTCTAGCTGAAACTACAACAACAGAGACATCCACAATTACAACTCCAGCTGAAACTACAACAACAGAGACATCCACAATTACAACTCCTGCTGAAACAACTACAACAATAGAGACTTCCACAATTACAACAACAGCTTCCACAATGAAGCCTGTAAATGAAGTGAAAATTCGGATAGTGTTTCACTCCAGAGATTCCTTTATAGCTGACTACAGAAATTCACAATCGTACGCTTTCCAACAAAGGGCTCGATTTGTTGAGGCTTTAGTGAGTTCAAATCCACATACTCTATTCACCATACAGTTCATTAATGAGAAAACTGCAATTGCATTTAATATTAAAAAGTTTCTTAAAAGTTATAATATTTTGTTTAAAATGTCTCTATTTTGTTTCAGCTTAAAGCAATTTTCCAGAGGGCTTTTTCTTCCTTCATAAGAATCACTGTAATAATGTTCAGGTAAATAATCTACATTTTCGTGCAGATTATGTTTTTAATACAGTGCCATTGTTAATGTTTGAAACTGTGAGAGACAAAAGTAAAATGTAAAGATAAAATGTGATTAATCCATTTATTGGTCAGGTGGGAATATTAAGATGTAATTCCATTATGACAATATTTCTAAAAACATTTTTTCCAGCCAAGGGTCAGTCATTACCACAACAGATGGCATTTTCAACAGTTCAGAGGTCATCCCAACAGAAACCGAAATTGCACAAGCATTATTAAATGACACAGAAAACAGTGGCCTGAACATGACTTCTTTAAAAGTTAATGATACAGGTATGTTTGACAAAACCTAAAAGCAATATGAATGTCTAAGCAAATCTTGTATTGCACATGTGTGAGACACTGTATTGACTGGTAAAATGTTTAGATGAGACATGGTTTTTAGATTAGCTTTGGTCATTTTTAATGTTTTAAAACAAAATCTCAGCAAACTTGTTTTAATTTGTCACTGCTTTTGAGTGCCATCTAAACTGACAAGCATTTTCTTATGAATCAACAACAGTTCTTGTACTTACAACAACTCCTGAACCAACTACAACATCAGAGACTTCCGCAATTACAACTCCAGCTGAAACATCTACAACAACAGAGGCTTCCACAATTACAACTCCAGCTGAAACAACTACAACAACAGAGGCTTCCACAATTACAACTCCAGCTGAAACATCTACAACAACAGAGACTTCCACACTTACAACTCCTGCTGAAACATCTACAACAACAGAGGCTTCCACAATTACAACTCCAGCTGAAACAACTACAACAACAGAGGCTTCCACAATTACAACTCCAGCTGAAACAACTACAACAACAGAGGCTTCCACAATTACAACTCCAGCTGAAACAACTACAACAACAGAGGCTTCCACAATTACAACTCCAGCTGAAACAACTACAACAACAGAGACTTCCACAATCGCAACAACTGCACCAGAAACATCTACAACAACAGAGACTTCCACAATCACAACAACTGCACCAGAAACATCTACAACAACAGAGACTTCCACAATCGCAACAACTGCACCTGAAACATTTACAACAACAGAGACTTCCACAATCACAACAACTGCACCTGAAACATCTACAACAGAGACTTCCACAATCACAACAACTGCACCTGAAACATCTACAACAGAGACTTCCACAATCACAACAACTGCACCAGAAACATCTACAACAACAGAGACTTCCACAATCACAACAACTGCACCTGAAACATTTACAACAGAGACTTCCACAATCACAACAACTGCACCTGAAACATCTACAACAGAGACTTCCACAATCACAACAACTGCACCTGAAACATCTACAACAGAGACTTCCACAATCACAACAACTGCACCTGAAACATCTACAACAACAGAGACTTCCACAATCGCAACAACTGCACCTGAAACATCTACAACAACAGAGACTTCCACAATCGCAACAACTGCACCTGAAACATCCACAACAACAGAGACTTCCACAATCACAACAACTGCACCTGAAACATCTACAACAACAGAGACTTCCACAATCACAACAACTGCACCTGAAACATCTACAACAACAGAGACTTCCACAATCACAACAACTGCACCTGAAACATCTACAACAGAGACTTCCACAATCACAACAACTGCACCAGAAACATCTACAACAGAGACTTCCACAATCACAACAACTGCACCTGAAACATCTACAACAACAGAGACTTCCACAATCGCAACAACTGCACCTGAAACATCTACAACAGAGACTTCCACAATCACAACAACTGCACCTGAAACATCTACAACAGAGACTTCCACAATCACAACAACTGCACCAGAAACATCTACAACAGAGACTTCCACAATCACAACAACTGCACCTGAAACATCTACAACAACAGAGACTTCCACAATCGCAACAACTGCACCAGAAACATCTACAATAGAGACTTCCACAATCACAACAACTGCACCAGAAACATCTACAACAACAGAGACTTCCACAATCGCAACAACTGCACCTGAAACATCTACAACAGAGACTTCCACAATCACAACAATTGCACCTGAAACATCTACAACAACAGAGACTTCCACAATCGCAACAACTGCACCTGAAACAACTACAACAACAGAGACTTCCACAATCACAACAACTGCACCAGAAACATCTACAACAACAGAGACTTCCACAATCACAACAACTGCACCTGAAACAACTACAACAACAGAGACTTCCACAATCGCAACAACTGCACCTGAAACAACTACAACAACAGAGACGTCCACAATCACAACAACTGCACCTGAAATATCTACAACAACAGAGACGTCCACAATCACAACAACTGCACCTGAAACATCTACAACAACAGAGACGTCCACAATCACAACAACTGCACCTGAAACATCTACAACAACAGAGACGTCCACAATCACAACAACTGCACCAGAAACATCTACAACAGAGACTTCCACAATCACAACAACTGCACCAGAAACATCTACAACAGACACTTCCACAATCACAACAACTGCACCTGAAACATCTACAACAACAGAGACTTCCACAATCACAACAACTGCACCTGAAACAACTACAACAACAGAGACTTCCACAATCGCAACAACTGCACCTGAAACATCTACAACAACAGAGACGTCCACAATCGCAACAACTGTACCTGAAACAACTACAACAACAGAGACGTCCACAATCACAACAACTGCACCTGAAACATCTACAACAACAGAGACGTCCACAATCGCAACAACTGTACCTGAAACAACTACAACAACAGAGACGTCCACAATCGCAACAACTGCACCTGAAACATCTACAACAACAGAGACGTCCACAATCGCAACAACTGTACCTGAAACAACTACAACAACAGAGACGTCCACAATCGCAACAACTGTACCTGAAACAACTACAACAACAGAGACGTCCACAATCACAACAACTGCACCTGAAACATCTACAACAGAGACTTCCACAATCACAACAACTGCACCTGAAACATCTACAACAGAGACTTCCACAATCACAACAACTGCACCTGAAACAACTACAACAACAGAGACTTCCACAATCGCAACAACTGTACCTGAAACAACTACAACAACAGAGACGTCCACAATCACAACAACTGCACCTGAAACATCTACAACAGAGACTTCCACAATCACAACAACTGCACCTGAAACAACTACAACAACAGAGACTTCCACAATCGCAACAACTGTACCTGAAACAACTACAACAACAGAGACGTCCACAATCACAACAACTGCACCAGAAACATCTACAACAACAGAGACGTCCACAATCACAACAACTGCACCTGAAACATCTACAACAACAGAGACGTCCACAATCACAACAACTGCACCTGAAACATCTACAACAACAGAGACTTTCACAATCACAACAACTACACCTGAAACATCTACAACAACAGAGACTTCCACAATCACAACAACTGCACCTGAAACATCTACAACAGAGACTTCCACAATCGCAACAACTGCACCTGAAACAACAACAACAGAGACTTCCACAATCGCAACAACTGCACCTGAAACATCTACAACAGAGACTTCCACAATCACAACAACTGCACCAGAAACATCTACAACAACAGAGACTTCAAAAATCACAACAACTGCACCTGAAACATCAACAACAACAGAAACTTCCACAATCACAACAACTGCACCTGAAACATCTACAACAGAGACTTCCACAATCGCAACAACTGCACCTGAAACATCTACAACAACAGAGACTTCAACAATCACAACAACTGCACCTGAAACATCTACAACAACAGAAACTTCTACAATCACAACAACTGCACCTGAAACATCTACAACAGAAACTTCCACAATCGCAACAACTGCACCTGAAACATCTACAACAGAGACTTCCACAATCGCAACAACTGCACCTGAAACATCTACAACAACAGAAACTTCCACAATCACAACAACTGCACCTGAAACATCTACAACAGAGACTTCCACAATCGAAACAACTGCACCTGAAACATCTACAACAGAGACTTCCACAATCGCAACAACTGCACCTGAAACATCTACAACAGAGACTTCCACAATCGCAACAACTGCACCTGAAACATCTACAACAACAGAGACTTCCACAATCACAACAACTGCACCTGAAACATCTACAACAGCAGAGACTTCCACAATCACAACAACTGCACCTGAAACATCTACAACAGAGACTTCCACAATCACAACTGCACCTGAAACATCTACAACAGAGACTTCCACAATCGCAACAACTGCACCTGAAACATCTACAACAACAGAGACTTCCACAATCGCAACAACTGCACTTGAAACATCTACAACAACAGAGACTTCCACAATCGCAACAACTGCACCAGAAACATCTACAACAACAGAGACTTCCACAATCGCAACAACTGCACCTGAAACAACTACAACAACAGAGACTTCCACAATCGCAACAACTGCACCTGAAACATCTACAACAACAGAGACTTCCACAATCACAACAACTGCACCAGAAACATCTACAACAACAGAGACTTCCACAATCGCAACAACTGCACCTGAAACAACTACAACAACAGAGACTTCCACAATCACAACAACTGCACCTGAAACATCTACAACAGAGACTTCCACAATCACAACAACTGCACCAGAAACATCTACAACAGAGACTTCCACAATCACAACAACTGCACCAGAAACATCTACAACAGAGACTTCCACAATCACAACAACTGCACCAGAAACATCTACAACAACAGAGACTTCAACAATCACAACAACTGCACCTGAAACATCAACAACAACAGAAACTTCCACAATCACAACAACTGCACCTGAAACATCTACAACAGAGACTTCCACAATCGCAACAACTGCACCTGAAACATCTACAACAACAGAGACTTCAACAATCACAACAACTGCACCTGAAACATCTACAACAACAGAAACTTCCACAATCACAACAACTGCACCTGAAACATCTACAACAGAAACTTCCACAATCACAACAACTGCACCTGAAACATCTACAACAGAGACTTCCACAATCGCAACAACTGCACCTGAAACATCTACAACAGAGACTTCCACAATCGCAACAACTGCACCTGAAACATCTACAACAACAGAGACTTCCACAATCACAACAACTGCACCTGAAACATCTACAACAACAGAGACTTCCACAATCGCAACAACTGCACCTGAAACATCTACAACAACAGAGACTTCCACAATCACAACAACTGCACCTGAAACATCTACAACAACAGAGACTTCCACAATCACAACAACTGCACCTGAAACATCTACAACAGAGACTTCCACAATCACAACTGCACCTGAAACATCTACAACAGAGACTTCCACAATCGCAACAACTGCACCAGAAACATCTACAACAACAGAGACTTCCACAATCGCAACAACTGCACCTGAAACAACTACAACAACAGAGACTTCCACAATCGCAACAACTGCACCAGAAACATCTACAACAACAGAGACTTCCACAATCGCAACAACTGCACCTGAAACAACTACAACAACAGAGACTTCCACAATCACAACAACTGCACCTGAAACATCTACAACAACAGAGACTTCCACAATCACAACAACTGCACCTGAAACATCTACAACAACAGAGACTTCCACAATCACAACAACTGCACCTGAAACATCTACAACAGAGACTTCCACAATCACAACAACTGCACCAGAAACATCTACAACAGAGACATCCACAATCACAACAACTGCACCAGAAACATCTACAACAGAGACATCCACAATCACAACAACTGCACCAGAAACATCTACAACAGAGACATCCACAATCACAACAACTGCACCAGAAACATCTACAACAGAGACTTCCACAATCACAACAACTGCACCTGAAACATCTACAACAACAGAGACTTCCACAATCACAACAACTGCACCTGAAACATCTACAACAGAGACATCCACAATCACAACTGCACCTGAAACATCTACAACAGAGACTTCCACAATCGCAACAACTGCACCTGAAACATCTACAACAACAGAGACTTCCACAATCACAACAACTGCACCTGAAACATCTACAACAACAGAGACTTCCACAATCACAACAACTGCACCTGAAACATCTACAACAGAGACTTCCACAATCACAACTGCACCTGAAACATCTACAACAGAGACTTCCACAATCGCAACAACTGCACCTGAAACATCAACAACAGAGACTTCCACAATCACAACAACTGCACCTGAAACATCTACAACAGAGACTTCCACAATCACAACAACTGCACCAGAAACATCTACAACAGAGACATCCACAATCACAACAACTGCACCAGAAACATCTACAACAGAGACATCCACAATCACAACAACTGCACCAGAAACATCTACAACAGAGACATCCACAATCACAACAACTGCACCAGAAACATCTACAACAGAGACATCCACAATCACAACAACTGCACCAGAAACATCTACAACAGAGACTTCCACAATCACAACAACTGCACCAGAAACATCTACAACAGAGACTTCCACAATCACAACAACTGCACCAGAAACATCTACAACAACAGAGACTTCCACAATCGCAACAACTGCACCTGAAACATCTACAACAACAGAGACTTCCACAATCGCAACAACTGCACCTGAAACATCTACAACAACAGAGACTTCCACAATCACAACAACTACACCTGAAACATCTACAACAGAGACTTCCACAATCACAACAACTGCACCTGAAACATCTACAACAACAGAGACTTCCACAATCGCAACAACTGCACCTGAAACATCTACAACAACAGAGACTTCCACAATCGCAACAACTGCACCTGAAACATCTACAACAACAGAGACTTCCACAATCGCAACAACTGCACCTGAAACATCTACAACAACAGAGACTTCCACAATCACAACAACTGCACCTGAAACATCTACAACAACAACAGAGACTTCCACAATCACAACAACTGCACCTGAAACA
Organism: Garra rufa; assembly: GCF_049309525.1. Classification (NCBI taxonomy): domain Eukaryota; kingdom Metazoa; phylum Chordata; class Actinopteri; order Cypriniformes; family Cyprinidae; genus Garra; species Garra rufa. The sequence goes on along the minus strand of NW_027394278.1, from coordinate 7,041,884 downwards.
TCTACAACAGAGACTTCCACAATCACAACAACTGCACCAGAAACATCTACAACAACAGAGACTTCCACAATCACAACAACTGCACCTGAAACATCTACAACAACAGAGACTTCCACAATCACAACAACTGCACCTGAAACATCTACAACAGAGACTTCCACAATCACAACAACTGCACCAGAAACATCTACAACAACAGAGACTTCCACAATCACAACAACTGCACCAGAAACATCTACAACAACAGAGACTTCCACAATCACAACAACTGCACCTGAAACATCTACAACAACAGAGACTTCCACAATCACAACAACTGCACCTGAAACATCTACAACAGAGACTTCCACAATCACAACAACTGCACCAGAAACATCTACAACAACAGAGACTTCCACAATCACAACAACTGCACCAGAAACATCTACAACAACAGAGACTTCCACAATCACAACAACTGCACCTGAAACATCTACAACAGAGACTTCCACAATCACAACAACTGCACCAGAAACATCTACAACAACAGAGACTTCCACAATCACAACAACTGCACCTGAAACATCTACAACAACAGAGACTTCCACAATCACAACAACTGCACCTGAAACATCTACAACAGAGACTTCCACAATCACAACAACTGCACCTGAAACATCTACAACAACAGAGACTTCCACAATCGCAACAACTGCACCTGAAACATCTACAACAGAGACTTCCACAATCGCAACAACTGCACCTGAAACATCTACAACAACAGAGACTTCCACAATCGCAACAACTGCACCTGAAACATCTACAACAACAGAGACTTCCACAATCACAACAACTGCACCTGAAACATCTACAACAACAGAGACTTCCACAATCACAACAACTGCACCTGAAACATCTACAACAACAGAGACTTCCACAATCACAACAACTGCACCTGAAACATCTACAACAACAGAGACTTCCACAATCGCAACAACTGAACCTGAAACATCTACAACAACAGAGACTTCCACAATCGCAACAACTGAACCTGAAACATCTACAACAACAGAGACTTCCACAATCGCAACAACTGCACCTGAAACATCTACAACAACAGAGACTTCCACAATCGCAACAACTGAACCTGAAACATCTACAACAACAGAGACTTCCACAATCACAACAACTGCACCTGAAACATCTACAACAACAGAGACTTCCACAATCACAACAACTGCACCTGAAACATCTACAACAACAGAGACTTCCACAATCACAACAACTGCACCTGAAACATCTACAACAACAGAGACTTCCACAATCGCAACAACTGCACCTGAAACATCTACAACAACAGAGACTTCCACAATCGCAACAACTGCACCTGAAACATCTACAACAACAGAGACTTCCACAATCACAACAACTGAACCTGAAACATCTACAACAACAGAGACTTCCACAATCGCAACAACTGCACCTGAAACATCTACAACAACAGAGACTTCCACAATCGCAACAACTGAACCTGAAACATCTACAACAACAGAGACTTCCACAATCGCAACAACTGCACCTGAAACATCTACAACAACAGAGACTTCCACAATCGCAACAACTGAACCTGAAACAACTACAACAACAGAGACTTTCACAATCGCAACAACTGCACCTGAAACATCTACAACAACAGAGACTTCCACAATCACAACAACTGCACCTGAAACATCTACAACAGAGACTTCCACAATCACAACAACTGCACCTGAAACATCTACAACAGAGACTTCCACAATCACAACAACTGCACCTGAAACATCTACAACAACAGAGATTTCAACAATCACAACAACTGCACCTGAAACATCTACAACAACAGAGACTTCCACAATTACAACAACTGCACCTGAAACATCTACAACAACAGAGACTTCCACAATCACAACAACTGCACCTGAAACATCTACAACAACAGAGACTTCCACAATCGCAACAACTGCACATGAAACATCCACCACTACTGCAGCAGAAACATCCACAACAACAGAGACATCAGCAACCACAACAACTGCACCTGAAACATCTACAGCAGAGACTTCCACAATCGCAACAACTGGTCCTGAAACATCCACCACTACTGCAGCAGTAACATCCACAACAACAGAGACATCCGCAACCACGACAACTGCACCTGAAACATCTACAGCAGAGACTTCCACAATCACAACAACTGCACCTGAAACATCTACAGCAGAGACTTCCACAATCACAACAACTGGTCCTGAAACATCCACCACTACTGCAGCAGTAACATCCACAACAACAGAGACATCCGCAACCACAACAACTGCACCTGAAACATCCACCACTAGCGCAGCAGAAACATCCACAACAACAGAGACATCCACAACCACAACAACTGCACCTGAAACATCTACAGCAGAGACTTCCACAATCACAACAACTGCACCTGAAACATCTACAGCAGAGACTTCCACAATCACAACAACTGGTCCTGAAACATCCACCACTACTGCAGCAGTAACATCCACAACAACAGAGACATCCGCAACCACAACAACTGCACCTGAAACATCCACCACTAGTGCAGCAGTAACATCCACAACAACAGAGACATCCGCAACCACAACAACTGCACCTGAAACATCCACCACTAGTGCAGCAGTAACATCCACAACAACAGAGACATCCGCAACCACAACAACTGCACCTGAAACATCCACAACTACTGCAGCAGAAACATCCACAACAACAGAGACATCCGCAATCAGAACTGCACCTGAAACATCCACCACTAGCGCAGCAGTAACATCCACAACAACAGAGACATCCGCAATCACAACTGCACCTGAAACATCCACAACTACTGCAGCAGAAACATCCACAACAACAGAGACATCCGCAATCACAACTGCACCTGAAACATCCACCACTAGCGCAGCAGTAACATCCACAACAACAGAGACATCCGCAATCACAACTGCACCTGAAACATCCACCACTAGCGCAGCAGTAACATTCGCAACCACAACAACTGCACCTGAAACATCCACCACTAGCGCAGCAGTAACATTCACAACCACAACAACTGCACCTGAAACATCCACAACTACTGCAGCAGAAACATCCACGACAACAGAGACATCCGCAACCACAACAACTGCACCTGAAACATCCACCACTAGTGCAGCAGAAACATCCACGACAACAGAGACATTCGCAACCACAACAACTGCACCTGAAACATCCACCACTACTGCAGCAGAAACATCCACAACAACAGAGACATCCGCAACCACAACAACTGCACCTGAAACATCCACCACTAGTGCAGCAGAAACATCCACGACAACAGAGACATCCGCAACCACAACAACTGCACCTGAAACATCCACAACTACTGCAGCAGAAACATCCACGACAACAGAGACATCCGCAACCACAACAACTGCACCTGAAACATCCACCACTAGTGCAGCAGAAACATCCACGACAACAGAGACATCCGCAACCACAACAACTGCACCTGAAACATCCACCACTAGTGCAGCAGAAACATCCACAACAACAGAGACATCTGCAACCACAACTGCTCCTGAAACATCCACAACAACTGCACCTGAAACATCTACAGCAGAGACTTCCACAATCACAACAACTGGTCCTGAAACATCCACCACTACTGCAGCAGTAACATCCACAACAACAGAGACATCCGCAACCACAACAACTGCACCTGAAACATCCACAACTACTGCAGCAGAAACATCCACAACAACAGAGACATCCGCAATCACAACTGCACCTGAAACATCCACCACTAGCGCAGCAGTAACATCCACAACAACAGAGACATCCGCAATCACAACTGCACCTGAAACATCCACCACTAGCGCAGCAGTAACATTCGCAACCACAACAACTGCACCTGAAACATCCACCACTAGCGCAGCAGTAACATTCACAACCACAACAACTGCACCTGAAACATCCACAACTACTGCAGCAGAAACATCCACGACAACAGAGACATCCGCAACCACAACAACTGCACCTGAAACATCCACCACTAGTGCAGCAGAAACATCCACGACAACAGAGACATTCGCAACCACAACAACTGCACCTGAAACATCCACCACTACTGCAGCAGAAACATCCACAACAACAGAGACATCCGCAACCACAACAACTGCACCTGAAACATCCACCACTAGTGCAGCAGAAACATCCACGACAACAGAGACATCCGCAACCACAACAACTGCACCTGAAACATCCACAACTACTGCAGCAGAAACATCCACGACAACAGAGACATCCGCAACCACAACAACTGCACCTGAAACATCCACCACTAGTGCAGCAGAAACATCCACGACAACAGAGACATCCGCAACCACAACAACTGCACCTGAAACATCCACAACTACTGCAGCAGAAACATCCACGACAACAGAGACATCCGCAACCACAACAACTGCACCTGAAACATCCACCACTAGTGCAGCAGAAACATCCACGACAACAGAGACATCCGCAACCACAACAACTGCACCTGAAACATCCACCACTAGTGCAGCAGAAACATCCACAACAACAGAGACATCTGCAACCACAACTGCTCCTGAAACATCCACAACAACTGCACCTGAAACATCTACAGCAGAGACTTCCACAATCACAACAACTGGTCCTGAAACATCCACCACTACTGCAGCAGTAACATCCACAACAACAGAGACATCCGCAACCACAACAACTGCACCTGAAACATCCACAACTACTGCAGCAGAAACATCCACAACAACAGAGACATCCGCAATCAGAACTGCACCTGAAACATCCACCACTAGTGCAGCAGTAACATCCACAACAACAGAGACATCCGCAATCACAACTGCACCTGAAACATCCACCACTAGTGCAGCAGAAACATCCACAACAACAGAGACATCCGCAATCACAACTGCACCTGAAACATCCACCACTAGCGCAGCAGTAACATTCGCAACCACAACAACTGCACCTGAAACATCCACCACTAGCGCAGCAGTAACATTCGCAACCACAACAACTGCACCTGAAACATCCACCACTAGCGCAGCAGTAACATCCACAACAACAGAGACATCCGCAATCACAACTGCACCTGAAACATCCACAACTACAGCAGCAGAAACATCCACGACAACAGAGACATCCGCAACCACAACAACTGCACCTGAAACATCCACCACTAGTGCAGCAGAAACATCCACGACAACAGAGACATTCGCAACCACAACAACTGCACCTGAAACATCCACCACTACTGCAGCAGAAACATCCACAACAACAGAGACATCCGCAACCACAACAACTGCACCTGAAACATCCACCACTAGTGCAGCAGAAACATCCACGACAACAGAGACATCCGCAACCACAACAACTGCACCTGAAACATCCACCACTAGTGCAGCAGAAACATCCACGACAACAGAGACATCCGCAACCACAACAACTGCACCTGAAACATCCACAACTACTGCAGCAGAAACATCCACGACAACAGAGACATCCGCAACCACAACAACTGCACCTGAAACATCCACCACTAGTGCAGCAGAAACATCCACAACAACAGAGACATCTGCAACCACAACTGCTCCTGAAACATCCACAACAACTGCACCTGAAACATCTACAGCAGAGACTTCCACAATCACAACAACTGGTCCTGAAACATCCACCACTACTGCAGCAGTAACATCCACAACAACAGAGACATCCGCAACCACAACAACTGCACCTGAAACATCCACAACTACTGCAGCAGAAACATCCACAACAACAGAGACATCCGCAATCAGAACTGCACCTGAAACATCCACCACTAGTGCAGCAGTAACATCCACAACAACAGAGACATCCGCAATCACAACTGCACCTGAAACATCCACCACTAGTGCAGCAGAAACATCCACAACAACAGAGACATCCGCAATCACAACTGCACCTGAAACATCCACCACTAGCGCAGCAGTAACATTCGCAACCACAACAACTGCACCTGAAACATCCACCACTAGCGCAGCAGTAACATTCGCAACCACAACAACTGCACCTGAAACATCCACCACTAGCGCAGCAGTAACATCCACAACAACAGAGACATCCGCAATCACAACTGCACCTGAAACATCCACAACTACAGCAGCAGAAACATCCACGACAACAGAGACATCCGCAACCACAACAACTGCACCTGAAACATCCACCACTAGTGCAGCAGAAACATCCACGACAACAGAGACATTCGCAACCACAACAACTGCACCTGAAACATCCACCACTACTGCAGCAGAAACATCCACAACAACAGAGACATCCGCAACCACAACAACTGCACCTGAAACATCCACCACTAGTGCAGCAGAAACATCCACGACAACAGAGACATCCGCAACCACAACAACTGCACCTGAAACATCCACCACTAGTGCAGCAGAAACATCCACGACAACAGAGACATCCGCAACCACAACAACTGCACCTGAAACATCCACAACTACTGCAGCAGAAACATCCACGACAACAGAGACATCCGCAACCACAACAACTGCACCTGAAACATCCACCACTAGTGCAGCAGAAACATCCACAACAACAGAGACATCTGCAACCACAACTGCTCCTGAAACATCCACCACTACTGCAGCAGAAACATCCACAACAACAGAGACATCCGCAACCACAACAACTGCACCTGAAACATCCACCACTAGTGCAGCACTAACATCCACAACAACAGAGACATCCGCAACCACAACAACTGCACCTGAAACATCCACCACTAGTGCAGCAGAAACATCCACAACAACAGAGACATCCGCAACCACAACAACTGCTCCTGAAACATCCACTACTAGTGCAGCAGAAACATCCACAACAACAGAGACATCCGCAACCACAACAACTGCACCTGAAACATCCACCACTAGTGCAGCAGAAACATCCACAACAACAGAGACATCCGCAACCACAACAACTGCACCAGAAACATCCACCACTAGTGCAGCAGAAACATCCACAATGACAGAGACATCCGCAACCACAACAACTGCACCAGAAACATCCACCACTACTGCAGCAGAAACATCCACAACAACAGAGACATCCGCAACCACAACAACTGCACCTGAAACATCCACAACTACTGCAGCAGAAACATCCACAACAACAGAGACATCCGCAACCACAACAACTGCTCCTGAAACATCCACTACTACTGCAGCAGAAACATCCACAACAACAGAGACATCCGCAACCACAACAACTGCACCTGAAACATCCACCACTAGTGCAGCAGAAACATCCACAACAACAGAGACATCTGCAACCACAACTGCTCCTGAAACATCCACCACTACTGCAGCAGAAACATCCACAACAACAGAGACATCCGCAACCACAACAACTGCACCTGAAACATCCACCACTACTGCAGCAGAAACATCCACAACAACAGAGACATCCGCAACCACAACAACTGCTCCTGAAACATCCACTACTACTGCAGCAGAAACATCCACAACAACAGAGACATCCGCAACCACAACAACTGCTCCTGAAACATCCACTACTACTGCAGCAGAAACATCCACAATGACAGAGACATCCGCAACCACAACAACTGCACCAGAAACATCCACCACTACTGCAGCGGTAACATCCACGACAACAGAGACATCCGCAACCACAACTGCTCCTGAAACATCCACCACTACTGCAGCAGAAACATCCACAACAACAGAGACATCTGCAACCACAACTGCTCCTGAAACATCCACCACTACTGCAGCCACAACTGCTCCTGAAACATCCACCACTACTGCAGCAGAAACATCCACAACAACAGAGACATCTGCAACCACAACTGCTCCTGAAACATCCACCACTACTGCAGCAGAAACATCCACAACAACAGAGACATCCGCAACCACAACAACTGCACCTGAAACATCCACCACTACTGCAGCAGTAACATCCACAACAACAGAGACATCCGCAACCACAACTGCTCCTGAAACATCCACCACTACTGCAGCAGTAACATCCACAACAACAGAGACATCCGCAACCACAACAACTGCACCTGAAACATCCACCACTAGTGCAGCAGTAACATCCACAACCACAACAACTGCACCTGAAACATCCACCACTAGTGCAGCAGAAACATCCACGACAACAGAGACATCCGCAACCACAACAACTGCACCTGAAACATCCACCACTAGTGCAGCAGAAACATCCACAACAACAGAGACATCCGCAACCACAACAACTGCACCTGAAACATCCACCACTAGTGCAGCAGAAACATCCACGACAACAGAGACATCCGCAACCACAACAACTGCACCTGAAACATCCACCACTACTGCAGCAGTAACATCCACAACAACAGAGAAATCCGCAACCACAACTGCTCCTGAAACATCCACCACTAGTGCAGCACTAACATCCACAACAACAGAGACATCCGCAACCACAACAACTGCACCTGAAACATCCACCACTACTGCAGCAGTAACATCCACAACAACAGAGACATCCGCAACCACAACTGCTCCTGAAACATCCACCACTAGTGCAGCAGTAACATCCACAACAACAGAGACATCCGCAACCACAACAACTGCACCTGAAACATCCACCACTAGTGCAGCAGTAACATCCACAACCACAACAACTGCACCTGAAACATCCACCACTAGTGCAGCAATAACATCCACAACAACAGAGACATCCGCAACCACAACAACTGCACCTGAAACATCCACCACTAGTGCAGCAGTAACATCCACAACCACAACAACTGCACCTGAAACATCCACCACTAGTGCAGCAGTAACATCCACAACAACAACTGCACCTGAAACATCCACCACTAGTGCAGCAGTAACATCCACAACAACAGAGACATCCACAACAACTGCACCTGAAACATCCACCACTAGTGCAGCAGTAACATCCACAACCACAACAACTGCACCTGAAACATCCACCACTAGTGCAGCAGTAACATCCACAACCACAACAACTGCACCTGAAACATCCACCACTAGTGCAGCAGTAACATCCACAACAACAGAGACTTCCTCAATCACAACAACTGCACCTATAACATCCACCACTAGTGCAGCAGTAACATCCACAACCACAACAACTGCACCTGAAACATCTACAGCAGAGACTTCCACAATCACAACAACTGCACCTGAAACATCCACAACAACAGAGACATCCACAACAACTGCACCTGAAACATCCACCACTAGTGCAGCAGTAACATCCACAACAACAGAGACTTCCTCAATCACAACAACTGCACCTATAACATCCACCACTAGTGCAGCAGTAACATCCACAACAACAGAGACTTCCTCAGTCACAACAACTGCACCTATAACATCCACCACTAGTGCAGCAGTAACATCCACAACAACAGAGACTTCCTCAATCACAACAACTGCACCTATAACATCCACCACTAGTGCAGCAGTAACATCCACAACAACAGAGACTTCCTCAGTCACAACAACTGCACCTATAAAATCCACCACTAGTGCAGCAGTAACATCCACAACAACAGAGACTTCCTCAATCACAACAACTGCACCTATAACATCCACCACTAGTGCAGCAGTAACATCCACAACAACAGAGACATCCTCAATCACAACAACTGCACCTATAACATCCACCACTAGTGCAGCAGTAACATCCACAACCCCAACAACTGCACCTGAAACATCCACCACTAGTGCAGCAGTAACATCCACAACAACAGAGACATCCTCAATCACAACAACTGCACCTATAACATCCACCACTAGTGCAGCAGTAACATCCACAATAACAGAGACTTCCTCAATCACAGCAACTGCACCTATAACATCCACCACTAGTGCAGCAGTAACATCCACAATAACAGAGACTTCCTCAATCACAGCAACTGCACCTATAACATCCACCACTAGTGCAGCAGTAACATCCACAATAACAGAGACTTCCTCAATCACAGCAACTGCACCTATAACATCCACCACTAGTGCCGCGGTTACATCTATGACACCAACAACAGTAGTCACAGCTCTTGCTGCAAGTAGTACTGCAGGAATTTCCACAACAGCTTCACAAACAACATCTTCTGCAGTATCTGTTGTGATTGCCTCTTCAACCACTGTTGAAAGCACCACTGTCAGTATGGCCACAACACCAACAGCTACAATAACGGGGCCCACAACTACCACAGCATCTCCCAGTGAATTTACAACACTGTCACAAACAGTGTCTTCTTCTGCCTCAGCAACTCAGTCTTCAGCAGTCTTTGAAAGTACAACATCCATACCAGCTCCTGCTACTAGTGGAGCAGTCACCATGATAAAACCACCAACGTTTATGTCATTATCTCCATCTCAAAATGTCTCCAAGAGCACAACTGTTAGTACCATTGAAACATCTGCAACAACAACAACAGGATTCCCTCCACTAAAAACAGAAACTTCTGTTTTTACTTCAGCAACTCCTTCTTCAACTACCTTTAACACTACAACTGGTAGCACAGCTGGAACATCAACACATTCATTTGCCTCAACCACTAATAAAACCACTGTCTCAATCACTAATGCAACAACAACAACAACAACAACAACAACAACACCATCTACAACTAAAGTGCCTACACCTACAATTACACCATTTGTACCTGTGTATCGAACATTTCTAGTGTTCCGCTCTTTAGACAACTTTACAGTTGAGCTCAGTGATCCAGCCTCTCAGACCTTCAAGACAAGATCTGACCTTGTCAGAGCTCATGTGAGTTAAAATGAAGATTCGCTGGTATTTTAAGTAACAGAGAACAGATAATTTAGACCAAAGCCAAACATATTTTATACAGGGGTTTGTTATTATTTTATTTGTTTAGTTTACCATAAATAATTGGCACATTTTTTCACCTCATAAAGTTAAAAAGGCCTCAAAAGATATCAATTTAATTTAACAAATGAAAAAGTTAATTGTTAATTGTATGTTACAGATTGAACCAATCTACAGAGCAAAATATCCTTCCTTTATCAAAGTGACTGTCTTACGTTTCCGGTAAATATTGAATTTATGTGCATATTCTATGCTTTTATACAGTACAATTGTTATACAGTGGTAATATGCTCATATTAAGGAATGCTATTTTCTCCAGTCCTGGGTCAGTCATCACGGAGAATGAACTAGTTTTCAACTCCACACAAGCTGTTCCAACTGTTCAACAGATTTCAGATGACCTCTTTACAGCAGTGATAGCAGGACATGTTGATCGACTGAACATAACTCCTTATTCAATTTCAGTCAATGGTTCAAGTAAGTTTGCTTGCATTTCAGAACACAATTTGCAAATTTTGTCTTAGCACTTTTTATTGAATACTTCTTGTTGAATTTACAACATTCAATAGCAGTAGTCTATCATAAGAAGGACACATGAAACACAAAGTAAATTTAGATTGTAATGAAACAAACAACAAAAAAATAGGCCCTAAGACCCTACATTTTCATTATCTAATTTGTAAATCTTTTTTCTTAGTTATAAATGCGACTACTTCAACTACAACATCAACAACAACAACAACAGCAGCAACGACACTGACAACAAGAACGACTACAGCAACGACAACAACAACAACAACACCCTTGACATCTACAACCAAAGCACCTACAGCTACAACTACAAAATTTATACCCGTGTATATAACAGCTCTGGTGTTCCGCTCTTTTGACATATTTATAGTTGAACTTAGTGACCAAAACTCTCAGGCCTTCAAGAGAAGATCTGAGCTTGTCAGAAATCAGGTGAGTTAAAATGAAGATTCACTGGTATTTTAGGTAACATACAACAGATATTTTAGACCAAAGCCAAACATATTGTAAATAGGGGTTTGTTATTATTTATACTGTCAATTTACCATGAGTAATTGACACATTTTCCCCTCATAAACTTCAATTCAATATATTTTAACAAATTAAAAAGTTAATTCTGCCTGTTATTGTATGTTACAGCTTGAACCGATCTACAGAGCAAAATATCCTTCCTTTATCAGAGTGATTGTCTTACGTTTCCGGTAAATATTGAATTTATATGCATTATGTGGGTTTATATATGGAGTAAACATATTATATAATAGTAATATGTTCGTATAAACAGATCCTATATGACATTCTTCTATTTTTTCCAGTGCCGGATCAATCGTCACAGACACCCAACTTGTTTTCAACTCTTCACAAACTGCTCCAACAGTTCAAGAGATTTCAGACGACCTTGTGTCAGCAGTTGTAACAGGAGGTGTGGATCCACTAAAAATAATCCCTACTTCAGTTTCAGTCAATGGTTCTGGTAAGTTTGGTTGCATTTCAAAACATATCTTGCAGCATGTTCTAAAAGTCTTACAACACTGCACTTTTGCTCAATATATCTATAAGATAGACCTAGAATATAAGAACACACAAAACGCATGGTACATTTGAACTGTAATGAAAAAAAGAGATACAGTAATTGGTTGATCTAATTCGTTCATCTTTTTCTCACAGTTATAGCTACAACTGTCGCTCCAACTACAGCTACAACTGCAGCTGCAACTACAGCTAAAACTGCAGCTGCAACTACAGCTTCAAGTGGTTTGAAGATTGAATCCAGCATGCTCCTAGCAACATGGCTCATTATTTTGGCAAAAATATTACAGCTTCTCCTATAGATCCCTTAACATTGAATGCAAGTTGTGAGAAATGCAAGGCATGTGCAAGGCACAAATTATATTAGCAAATTATATTATTTTTGTATGTGTATGTGTATTATGTGTTATTTAGAGTTGTAGCACACTCTCAAAATATGGCAATGGCAATATAAGCATAAGCCTAAAATGGCATTGATTCTCAGGAGTATAATTTGTAATGAGAAAAATTAATATATATACCTATTTATTTATCGTCAGGTTGTAGAAATCATTCAAAAAAGGAAAATTCCTTTTTGATCTTTTCCTCAGTGTTTTAAATGTAATGCTTTTGTTCACCTGTCTGCAGGTTCAAGACTATTTATACTGTGATTCTCTTTTGTCTAGTACTGTATGTGCTGACATTGCAAGACCTTAAAATCAAATAAACCTATTTATTAAGTTCATATTGTCCAAATTTGTTTGACTGTTTGAAGTATCTACATTTATTTTGCATGTACATTCACAAAGGGTTTTATGTTAATTTAATTAAACATGCATAATTTAACATGCATAATTCTTTCATTGTAAACTATTTATAGCTCAATTGTCAAAACTGGTCATTTAAACAAATGATCATAAATTTAAGAAAGTATGATTAATAAGGCCTATTAAATAGTATGCATTAATGAGGTCTATAATGTTCTTTCTTCATAGCATATTTGGTTACAATGAAAGCTTTTTTTACTGAAATGAAATGCATGATAATGACGCATATGACAGCTAGGTGGCCCATATATTATTATACACCTTACTTTCCACCTTACTAGCAATTACTGTATTTTAAATGAATATATATTTTAATTTATAGCCAGAGTGGGTTATGGCTGGGGAAAACAATAAAAGTGTCTTTAAAAACAGTTGTAATATCCGCATAATAACCTGCTCTGCAAACCATGTTTTTGCAGAGGTTTTCATCTTCCACTTCAGGTATGTACCGCTCACAAACAATGCAAAGCATTAAAACATTATTATGGTGCCAAAACACTCACAAATTGAACTACTGTAATCTAATGTCATAATCAACTGCCTTATTTTTACTGCATATGGTATTTTAAAGTCAGCTTTTTGCTAAAAGTGTATGACTTTTTTCACATACTGTATGATTACAGATTGATAAATTGCATGCAGTGGGGAAATATCTCCTTCTCATGCCATGAAAAATAACATCTCTGGGTCTTTGTCAGGTGATATGATTATAGCACATGACCTCTTATTTCTCTATATCCTTGCCTGTGTCCATTCTGGTGTGCAAGGCATATTTGTCAGAAAGTTTTAATGACCGACAGTACATTTTATTTATTGATAGTGAAAACCAGTTGATAGCAGTATGATACGCAAGAGCTATTTATTGGCTTAAAGATAAAAGTCAGTTACATTTAATACTAAAAGCTTTTTCATTTCTAGATTTCATGTCTACATGCATGGCTATTACACTGAATAGATGTCTGGGTGACGTCCAGCGCTATCAAGCATAACCATGAAATACTGTGTTTTAGTGGCAGTTTATAGAATCAGATAGTTAATTTCTTTTATTATAACCTCAGCTAAGTGCAATCGTACTGTGACTTGACCTTATCTTTCACAGGACTTAAATTGTTTGCGGTGAGCCACTGACTTGACCAGTCTTGCTTGCTTGTTTGCATTACAGACTTGACTCGAAACTTAATTTGCAACATACTTGATATACTCAATCACAGCTTTGGTAAAGCAGTGCATTAATGAGTCAATAACAGATGGAACAAAAGACTGAATACTGCCTTTTGTAAAAAATAAAGATAAGTTGTCAGCATATGTTTATGAAAAGAGAGCACACCTTTACATCAAAGGAAATCCTATTTTACCTAATTTCTTACTCATCTTGGCTATTTCAGAGAAGGCGATGTTAGCTTTTACCCCAGGTAAACCCATGTCTTCATGCGTGCCTTTTTTAGCCTTTAGTTTTCATTCATTCGACAGGAGACTTGTCTTGCATAACAGTTTAGCTTTTTTTAACTGTGTATGTCATGTTATTGTGCATTTTAGAAAATGTGTGAAAAAAATAACAATAAAGTCTATGCATAACATTACGTAGGGTTGCATACTGTATATCTTTAAGGCTTTAGGAGGACTTATGTCGGATGAATTACAAAGCATTTCAGTCGTGATCGGTCTTAGTACTGCTGAAACAGGCGAGTCTTGGGTCACTGCCTGAGGGATTCTACTAATCTGACATTCCGCCTTTACACCTTCTTTTTATTCTAGATGCTGAAAGAGTCCTTTATAAAACAGTCCGCAGAGATTAAAGAAGTTATAATTAAAGGTAAATAAAACGCCCACATTTTTAGAGTGTCACCATGAATGGAATGTCACACGGTCACATTCTGCTGTTTGATAACACTGTGCAACCTGCCATGTTTGCCCCAGATAATTCTAGGTTCTTTTTATCTCTCTGTGAAGACTGTTTCCTGATTAATGGGACTTCAAAATACACTCTAAAAAATGCTGGGTTAAAAACAACCCAGTGCTGGGTGAAATATGGACAAACCCAGCGATTGGGTTGTTTTGACCCAGCAGTTGGGTTAAATGTTTAACCCATCCTTCTGGGTAGTTTTATTTAACTCAAATATTGCTTTAAAATTACTATATTTCTTGTTTAAAACATGCCCAAATAGCTTAGAAAGTAACATTTATTAATCATTTAAAAAATAAACATTTAACAAGTTGAATAAATAATAATTTAAAAAAAAATTAATTGCTTAATAAGTAATAAATAATAATAAATGCATGTTCACCTTTTGATTATTGCTGATGCCTAGGTTACTTTCTAAGCTCTTTGGGCATGTTTTAAGCAAGAAATATAGTAATTTTAAAGCAATATATGAATTAAATAAAACTACCCAGAAGGATGGGTTAAACGTTTAACCCAACTGCTGGGTCAAAACAACCCAATCGCTGGGTTTGTCCATATTTCACCCAACATTACTTATAAGAATCTTTGTGGTTATTTGTCCTGCACTGTGGTGTTTCACATGAGTTTTTTTCTGAGTGCTTAAATGATGATTCACTTATATTTGATCAGCAACAAGTAGTTAAATTGCAATGTTGAAATTAAAAAATGTATACAAGGTTTATTTTCTTTGTACCTGCCTGCAGTATACAATTTAAAGAGATAGCTCACTCAGAATTGGAAATTAGGTCATTGTTTATTCAACTTGGGAATGTCAACTAACTTTAAAAATATATTCTTTTGCTTTCCAGAGAAATAAGAAAATCATACAGGTTTGGAACGCCAAGGGGTGAGTAAATGAATTATTTTGGGGTGAACTACCTCTTTCAACCTCAGTATAACTGGTGTCAACAAGACATGCATGAATATGTAGTTTTAGCCTGCCCTCTGCTGGTCAAACACAAGCTTATCTTAAAAAAAAAAAGAGTAGGTTACATGAGGACAGAGTAACTGGGACATCCATGCACAACTCCATGAACTGCTGGACTTTTATTCTGTCTTATTCTCAGTTTTGCTCGATAATGTCCCAAATAGCCAGTGCATAAATAACAGCAGACTACAGCCATGACAACTTGGGAAAGTATCATTAAAATAATTTATATTTAAGTGTGCTGATATGAAAAAAACCCTAAGAAAAAAGGTACAAAAGCTATCACTGGACTTGTAACCTTTCGAAAGGTACTTTTATGTACCAATTACATATTAATATGTACACTTTAGATACTAATATATACATTTAAGGTATTAATATAGGTATTATCCAAATTAGTTTGGTTGTTTGAAGTATCTACATTTATTTTGCATGTACATTCACAAAGGGTTGTATGTTAATTTAATGAATCATGCATAATTCTTTCATTGTAAACTATTTATAGCTCAATTGTCTGAACCGTTCATTTAAAATAATGACTATAAATCACCAGAAAATCACTCTGGACCCCTCACATCCAAGCCATCCCCTCTTTGAACTCTTACCATCCGGCCGGCGCTACAGAGCCCCAAATATCAGTACTACCAGACGCATGAACCGTTTTTTCCCCCACTCAATCCACCTTATGAACAGTTAAAATGTTCCTCCCATTGTGCAAAAAATGTGTGGCATAATCTGACATCTGCTACCACCTCCACCCTAACACATCCCTGCATTCCATCCTATCACATATAGCACAACTGTACATACATATTTATTTGTCAATTTATTTATTTTTTCATAACTATTTATGCTTACATATGTGTAATTTTTCTTATTCTCTTATTTTTATTGTCTGTGCGTCTCTGTGTACTGGAAGCTAATAACACTGAAACAAATTCCTTGAATGCGCAAGCATACTTGACAATAAAGCTCTGTCTGATTCTGATTCTGAATGTAAGATAGTATAATTAATAAGGCCTATTAAATAGTAGGCATTAATGAGGCCTATAATGTTCTTTCTTCATAGCATATTTGGTTACAATGAAAGTTTTTTTTTTTTTTTTTTACTGAAATTAAATGCATGACAATGACGCATATGGGACAGCTGGGTGGCCCACATATTATTATACACCTTACTTTCCAGCTTACTAGCAATTACTGTATTGTAAATTAAGATATATATTTTAATTTATAGCCAGAGTGGGTTATGGCCGGGAAAACAATAAAAGTGTCTTTAAAAACAGTTGTAATATCCACATAATAAACTGCTCTGCAAACCATGTTTTTGCAGAGGTTTTCCACTTCCACTTCAGGTATGTACCACTCACAAACAATGCAAAGCATTAAAACATTATTATGGTGCCAAAACGCTCAAATTGAACTACTGTAATCTAATGTCATAATCAACTGCCTTATTTTTACTGCATATGGTATTTTAAAGTCAGCTTTTTGCTAAAAGTGTATGACTTTTTTCACATACTGTATGATTATATGAATGTATGAAATAAGGTAGTATCTTTTAAAAAGATACATTCTCAGTCACAGCTTTTGTACCTTTTTGTCTGAGAGTGTAAAACATTTGCTCAGAATATTTGCACTGGCTAATTTTCTTCTATCTAAAAATATTGCTTCATTGTGAATGCATTCCGTTAGCAACATTTGTTTATTCAGTACTTTCTTTTCCAAGTCCACCTGCATTGTGGCAATTTCGCCAGTAGAGAACGCTTTCGCTCCCTGAATCTCTTTTAATCAAGCCTTTTACGTCTTAGTGGGTGCGGAGCAAAACGTGAAATTTGATCGAAAAAAATTAGCTGCAGATACAATATACAAGTATCCTGATTACTAAGTTTGATATTCTTCTTATTGTTTTTAATAGTGACAATACCTATAATAGATGTGCACTACTTTGAGTTTAGCAAACCAATAGTGTTGAAGTTTTTGAATCCAGGAAGAAGGAAGAAAGCCAAATGGGGAAATTTGATTTGAAATTCTTTACTGAGGGATTTCAGTAAAGTTTTGCGTTGGATTTGTGTAATAAATATAAATTAAACATATACATCCCGACTAAGGCTGCCATAGATGAAATTAAAGAACTATGCTGATGAACAATCTATTTATCTGCTGTTATCTACTGATAATTCAAATTCTTCGCTCTGCAAGACAAAATTTAACACACATGGATTTATGTTCTACAGTTTCAAAATATTTAGACTGGATAGTCTTTTTCTGTAAAAATGTATTTCATAATACAATCAAAAATTAAAAATTAAAAAATCATCCATTCGGACTACTACTGTAGGCTATTGTAGGTGGCACCATGTCTTTTTAATTGCGCATCTGTTTTTTTTTTTTCTTATGCACTTCAGATTTGTTTATCAAGTCAAGTACAAAAGCATCACTGTGTTTCTGGAAATAAAGTGATGGGTGTTCACCGGTACCGCCCACCACACCTTAAGGATTCATTTGTTAAACTTGATTGTAATGACTGGAATGACAACTACTTCACTTGACTCGATTATCAAAGATGGCACTTAAAATACTATGACTGTACTTATGCTTCTATTACAACCCACTTATTAGCCACTTACTGGCGTCCTGCCTTTTCAACAAATGTTGTTTCTGATTATGATATCGTTTTCCTTTTATTATTAGTATTATTTCTCTTCTACTTTCTTAAATTAAATGCTCTTTTTATAATTAAATTAAATAATCTATTGTTTTTCTATCATAACAAAACACATTTCAAGAAGGTTCTTTCAAAAGTATAATTGACTTTTCGAGTTGCCTTTTAGCCATGGTGATTGAAACGAAATAATATCATTTATATAGGTCACAACTGAAAACAAATTACGAGATACAAACACATCAGCAAACATTACTGACCAGTATGTTCCAGCGTCAAAAGTTTTATTTTTATTTCGATGAAAACATTTTTTCTAACCAAATAAAAAACGTGTCATCATACTTTATGTCAAATATTTATTTTAAACAGATATTTAAAATATATTGTCTGTCTTAAAAAAATATTATAGGTCTACATCAATTGTTATGAATAAAAAATAAATCGTTGACTTTACAATTAGTCTGCATTACATTCGATATCGGCTGGAAAACAAATACGTAAGGAAATTCCCAGATTTGTCCTAGGCCTACTAAACATGCACTTCTCAGCATTACGAATGTAATTTTTTATTTTGATTTTTTATTAATGCTTGAACAGATAGTACAAAAAGAACAAAGCCAAGGGATCACATACAAATTCATAAAATAATGACCAATAATTTAAATTAAATATTGATGACACAAACATATACACATTAAAAGTAAATAAACATTGATACAAAAAAAACCCACCAGAATTTACATGAAATTACAAAGACATTACAAAGAAATTGAAACAAACACATATAAGGAAAGCATCTACACACACAGGTTTTCTTTAAATAACTCAGTATAATAATTCAGGAATCTTGCGTTCCCTTCCGGGAACTCGAGCCGCGTCTGGAAACGCTATGGGGAACGCCATTGGCGGGCCGCACTCTGAATCATGTCTAACAACCAATGAAATGACGGGAGTGACGTCACAGGCGCGGTGACGTCATCGACCGGGAAGTATAAAGCACGTGCGTTTGAAGCCCGCGGCAGCTTTTGTCATTCAGCGAGAGCGCTCTGTGTCTGTGTCTGTCCCGGTCATGCTGCTGTTTTTTCGTGCCAGTTTGCACGGCTTTTATTTGAGCCGTATGACCACTTAAAATGCAACCAAGGGGGAAAGAAAGAAAGTTTTAATTTAGGCGGTTCAAGCAGCTAAATAGATAGTGAAACACAGTCTGTTTAGTCTGCTTGTGTGTAGAGCACACACAGTCAGCCCTCGAAAAGGCTGACTGTCCACAGTGTGAGCATAAATTTCTCCACTGCGGGTGCTCCACGGAAGGCTCTCTTCGAGGAGGGAGCTTTCGCCAGCGTTTCCCGCGGGTCTGGCTCCGCTGCCGCGATGCGGAGCGGCTGCTGCACTCGCTGGGATCGCGGCTCGATCCATTAGAAGGATGGCAGACGGGTGTTGAAAAATACCCTATCTCCTCTCCTATCTCGTGGATCGGTAAACCTTATGCTGGATAGGAAGCCCGCAATGCGGTTACTTCCCTCCAGGAAAGGTTTTCAGCGCTTTCCATATCTTCCTCCGAGGAGGTCGATGTGAAGTGCGTTGTCAAAAGTATTCAACCGCCCCCCCTGATCGCCTCAGTATGATGAGCTGGTGGTTGTGCTGACTAATGCATTAGCTAATTAAGCAACTATGAGCCGCAGAAAAGCAAACGTTTTGCTTCCTGCGGACTAAGTCAGCACTTCCAAACGGAGCTTTCTGTCCTTCTCAAGCTAGAAAGCTAAGATGATACCACGGGTTGGACAGACGCTATCTGCTATCTGTCACCCAGTCTGGCATCATCCTTGAAGGCTCCGTCTTTGCTTTCCAAGCCGCCTAAAATAAAAAATTTCAGGCTTGATCAGCAAATATACACGTCCTGGGATTCTTGACGGGAAAAATAACCCCAGTCGTGTTCCAGCTCCTCACACAGAGGCTCATAATAGGAGCATTGCAGCCCGTTTTCCTCCGGTGACACCTAGAGGGCGGGGTTAGCAATACTTCTCGACCTAACGGCCCCGACTTTCATAAAAATACATGTGTACACACATATATAGGGCCGATGAGGGCAGCCCCTCTCAGGGAGATTTGTGGTGCACCATAGAAAAAATACGGTGACCACATCTTCTAGGGCCCTCAGGAGATATGTCGGTAAAACCCGCCAGTATTATAGGGCGCGACAATCTCCCGCGAACATCATTCTCTAGCGGTCCTAGGGAGTTCGCAACCCCCACGGGGGTCTTCAGAGAAACTAGTTCAGGATTATCCTGCCAGCACGCTGTTACAGGTCCCTGATCTAGTCCCTCAAACAAATCCAGAAGCCAGTCTCGAGAGACTGGTTCCCTAAGTAGATTTTCTGGCAGCGTGGAAACTACTGCCGAATATCTCCACATGGGTCCTGCGCACTGTAGAGAAAGGTTACTGCATTCAGTTCGGCGCAAAGCCGCCACCTTTCAGCGGGGTATTCCCAACTCTAATGAGCCCCGAGCAGGGTCTGGTAATGGAACGAGAAGTAGAAACTCTCTTAAGGAAGGAGGCCATCGAGGTGGTCCCTCCTCAAGGTAGAGAATCCGGGTTCTACAGCCGGTACTTCATAGTTCCCAAAAGGATGGCGGGCTCCGGCCCATATTAGATCTCAGGCAACTGAACCGCTCAGTAAAGAAACTGAAGTTCAGAATGCTCACTATCAAGCAGATAGTGTCACAAATCAGGTCCTAGGACTGGTTTGTCACGATAGATCTAAAAGACGCATACTTTCACGTCTCCATCCTTCCTTAACACTGGAAGCTACTTAGGCGTGGTGTGGGATTCGACCACGAGGCAGGCACGAATGTCTCCTGCTCGGACCGAGTCGATCCCCACTGCAGCGAATGCGGTCAAGCTAGGCCAGTCACTCACTGTCAAACAGTTCCAAGTACTGTTAGGCCTTATGGCAGCTGCATCCAACGTGATACCCTTTGGACTGCTGCACATGAAGCCACTACAGTGGTGGCTCAAAACCAGGGGGTTCTCCCCGAGGGGAAACCCATTTCGCAAGATCAAGGTCACGCGGCGTTGCCTACGTGCCTTGGCCATGTGGAAAAATCCCTGGTTCCTCTCTCAGGGCCCAGTTCTGGGAGCTCCGTGTCGCCGTATCACACTAGCGACGGACGCTTCCCTCACTGGATGGGGAGCGGTCATGAGTGGCCGCTCAGCCACTGAGAGCAGTCCAGTATCTCTGGACATGGGAGCAGACGTCCTGCTGAGGCAGGGGCCGAGGCCCGGGGAATACATGCTTCACCTAGAAGGTACAAGAAGCAAATCTGGAGAGTGTTTGTCCAGGTTCAGTGGACCTCCTTGCGACTCAAAAGATATCGCAATGTCCCCTCTGGTACTCTCTAATGCCTCCAGTTCCTAAAACAGCACTGGACGCTATGGTACAGATGTGGCCGAGGCCTCGTCTGTACGCCCTTTCCCCGATCGCTCTGCTCCCGGGAGTTCTGGAACAGGTGTGACCCCCGAGGGGGCACACCTCATAGAGGCCGGTATCTCAATTAAGGTTGCCGAGACCATCCCTCACTCCAGAGCTCCCCGTATGAGGAAACCCTATGACCTTAAAGGAAGTGGTCGACTGCACGGTGTAACCCACACCAGTTTGACCCAGTTTACTGCCCGCTCGGTACAGTACTGGAGTCTCTGCAGTCTCACTGTCCGCAGGACTAACCCACTCCACCTGATAAAGCAGAACCGGTTAGTGGGCAAAATCCCCTGGTCACACGTTTCCTCCACGGTCGAGAATTCTAGCGTACGGACTGGACGCCATAAGCACAGACGTGGCCATAGCTGCGTCCATACGCATTCTCCCGATCGCTGTGCACCCTGGAGCCCTGGAAAGAGCATGCCGGCATCGACTCGGCTAGTCCGACCATGGTCTCGGACCTCCCCTCTCAGGCTGGGGGCGCGGTTCGCTACCCCCACATGGAGAGATGGAAAGTCATGGCCCCCGGGGGGGCGCTACTCATAGACTCAGGTCTCCCAACCGAGGTTGTTGAGACCCTGCTCCTTTCCAGAGCTCCCTCTACGAGGAAACCTTAAGTGGAACTTGTTTGCTTCATGGTGTCACGAACACCATCCAGACCCAGTTACTGCCCTTTTGTACAGTACTAGAGTCCCCGCAAACTTTCCTGTCCACAAAACCAGCTCACTCCACCCTGAGGGTGTTCGTGGCGGCTTTGGCCTACCACGCCCCTCGTGGAGGCTTGTCGACATGGTTTCCTTGGTGGTGCACTTAGGTTGAGACCCCGAGGGGTCTCAAGCCTCTATTAGCTCCATCCTATGGAGTACGACTCATGGGAAGTATATTTGTCCAGTGTGAGCACTGGACTCATACGGCCACAAAAGAAAGCATGTGGCACGATCAGAGCTGTCAGTAGATGAAGCACGGATGCTATTCCTACTACGTCCAAGCCCTCTGGTCTCCCAACTCCATGGGGAGCCAAGACTTACTCCTACTGAGGCTGTCTGCCTCGAGAAAGCTCTGACGGCAAAGTGTCCCCATTCAGGACATTTGCAACGCTGCGGGTTGGTCCTCGCCCCTGACGTCGTCAGGAATTGACCTCGAAGCCACCAAGCGTAAGAGCTGATGGATCGAGCGTTGCCAGGCCTCCTCTCATTGTAGAGACTCTTATATGAGGCCTCCGTTCTCCAGAGGCTCCGCTTCTGTACTTACAAGCGTGGGTTTGGTCAGGTCTCCCCTCACAAAAGGGTTCATGTTTGAGACCTTCACTCCTAAGAGCTTCTCATAGGGTTGAGCGTTAGCAAGCCTCCTCTCACTGTAGAGAGTCGTTTATGAAGCCTCCGCTCCCCAGAAGCTCCGCTTCCAGTACTTCTTAGCGTGAGTGTAGCTAGGTCTCCCTTCACGGAAGGGTTATCTGAGACCTCCACTCTTAAGAGCTGTCGGATCGAGCGTTGAGATTTCCTCTCATTTAGAGAATCCCCCGTTCTCCAGAAGCTCCGCGTCTAGTACTAGAATAAGCCAAAAGAAATCAGCCATCTCCCTAGCCAGGAGGAGACTTCTCAAGGCGCATTCTTTTAATTAAAAGAAGAGAAGTCGTTAATCGCCATTGGATCCTCGTGTGCCTGAGGGCCGAGGATCACAATACCATTTGTCCTAGTCCCTCGTGTGCTGGCAAACTCCAGACAAAGGACTACTATTCCCCGTGGGCCTGAGGGCCGGGGATCATGTCACCTCTTGTCAGTAGAAAGCTAGACAAAGGTTGTTTCTCTCAAGCCCTGGCAAGATTACCAGGCCGAATTCATCTAGTCCCTCTTGCTCTGGCGTATTCGCAGACAAAGGACTAAGACTCCTTGAGTGCCTGAGGGCCGAGGAGTACCTCTCTCTTGGCTTACGACTCAGCAAGGCTAAGGTAAGTATAGTTCGGTCCCTCTTGTTCTGGCCCTTCCCAGACAACGGACTAAGACTCCTCGTGTGCCCGAGGGCCGAGGAGTGCCCCTTGCACTAACTACGTAAGCCAAGTAGAAGGTCTGCTCTTACCCTCGTTACTAGCGTGAGTGTAGTCAAGGTCTCCCCTCACGGAAGGGTTATTTGAGACCTCCACTCTTAAGAGCTGTCGGATTGAGCGTTGAGATTTCCTCCCTTTTCGGAGAATACTCTACGGAACCTCCGCTCTCCAGAAGCTCCGCTTCGAGCATCTTACAACCCTCTTGTCCGCGGAATGCTAGACAATGGTCCATTTCCCTCGCGTTCTGGCAAATTCACCAGACCGAGTGTAATTCGGTCCCTCTGGTTTCTGGCTTTCTCCAGACCACGGACTAAGACTCCTCGTCTGCCTTCAATAAGGCCGAGGAGTGCCTCATGCTCTGGCTGGCTACCAGGCAGAGGCCCATACTGTCCTCCCCGTGTGCCCGAGGGCCGGGGAGCGCAGTGTCCTGTTGTCCGCTTAGGCTAGACAAAGGCTTATCTTCTCGCGTCCTGGCGGAGCACCAGGCCGAGCCTTGAGTCCCTCTTGCTCTGGCAGTACCCCAGACAATGGACTACCCTCTCCTCGTGAGCCCGAGGGCCGAGGAGTACCTCTCGCTCTGGCTGGCGACCAGACAGAGGCGGACCACCTGGCTGAGGTCCACTTCTCCCTCTGCACTTATCAATGTCAAGCAAAGGTCGAGAACCCTATCCTCGTGAGCCTGAGGGCCGAGGATCTTGTCACCCTCTTGTCCGTAGAATACTAGACAATGGTTTATCTTCCTCGTGTTCTGGCAAGACCACCAGACCGAGTGTAGTTCGGTCCCTCTGGTTTCTGGCTTTCTCCAGACCACGGACTAAGACTCCTCGTCTGCCTTCAATAAGGCCGAGGAGTGCCTCATGCTCTGGCTGGCTACCAGGCAGAGGCCCATACTGTCCTCCCCGTGTGCCCGAGGGCCGGGGAGCGCAGTGTCCTGTTGTCCGCTTAGGCTAGACAAAGGCTTATCTTCTCGCGTCCTGGCGGAGCACCAGGCCGAGCCTTGAGTCCCTCTTGCTCTGGCAGTACCCCAGACAATGGACTACCTTCTCCTCGTGAGCTCGAGAGCCGAGGAGGACCTCTCGCTCTGGCTGGCGACCAGACAGAGGTGGACCACCTGGCTGAGGTCCATTTCTCCCTCTGCACCTTCAATGTGTAGCGAAGGTTGAGAACTTCATCCTCGTGAGCCCGAGGGCCGAGGATCCTATCACCCTCCTGTCCGTAGAACACTAGACAAGGGTTTATCTTCCCCACGTTCTGGCAAGACTACCAGACTGGGCGTAATTCGATCCCTCTGGTTCTGGCTCTTCCCAGACCAAGGATTAAGACTCCTCGTCTGCCTGAGGGCCGAGGAGTGCCTCCCACACTGGCTGGCTACCAGGCGGAGGCCCATACTGCTCTTCCCGTGTGCCTGAGGGCCGGGATGCTGCAGTGCCCTCTTGTCCGCTTAGGCTTGACAAAGGCTTATCTTCTCGCGTCCTGGCAGAGCACCAGGCCGAGCCTTGGGTCCCTCTTGTTCTGGCAGAACCCCAGACAAAGGACTACCCTTTCCTCGTGAGCCCGAGGGCCGAGGAATACTCCTGAGGTCGATCTTACTATCCTCGTGGGTCCGAGGACCGAGGATCTCTCCCACTTGTCCGTACAGACAATGGTCATTTCAGTCCCTCTCGTGCTGGCTGTTCCCAGACAACGGACTAAGACTCTGCGTGTGCCTGAGGGCCGCCGAGTACCTCTCGCTCTGGCTGGCGACCAGACAGAGGAAGACTACCTATCCTCGTGTGCCCGAGGGCCGAGGACCACAGGGCCTTCTTGTCCGCGGAATGCTAGACAAGGGCTCCTTCTCTTTCCACCTTGTTTTTCCTGACACAGCGCAAGGTGTGGAAATTATGGGGGCGTTGGTAGTCTCGTTCCCCATAGCGTTTCCAGACGCGGCTCGAGTTCCCGGAAGGGAACGTCTCGGGTTACGTATGTAACCTTAGTTCCCTGAGGGAACGAGACGCCGCGTCTCGGACCATAATTCCCGCACCCTGCGGCGCTCGCTTCATTCCTTAAAGAGCTGCCGCGGGCTTCAAACGCACGTGCTTTATACTTCCCGGTCGATGACGTCACCGCGCCTGTGACGTCACTCCCGTCATTTCATTGGTTGTTAGACATGATTCAGAGTGCGGCCCGCCAATGGCGTTCCCCATAGCGTTTCCAGACGCGGCGTCTCGTTCCCTCAGGGAACTAAGGTTACATACGTAACCCGAGACGTTTTCAGAGCTTTGAGACTCTAACATAATAATTCATGCAAAATTCTTCTAACACCTTCAGATGTGCATTACTGCATTGCAAACAGCATTTTATTCATGCACTTGACAATTTTTTAATGTTTGACAGAGTTTCAGTAACATTGCATCAAACCAGGTTTGTCCGGAGCAGAAACGCTGTTTTCAGAGCTTTGAGAGTCTAACATAATAATTCATGCAAAACTCTTCTAACACCTTCAGATGTGCATTACTGCATTGCAAACAGCATTTTATTCATGCACATGACAAACTTTTAATGTTTGACAGAGTTTCAGTAATATTGCATCAAACCAGGTCTGTCCGGAGCAGAAACGCTGTTTTCAGAGCTTTGAGACTCTAACATAATAATTCATGCAAAACTCTTCTAACACCTTCAGATGTGCATTACTGCATTGCAAACAGCATTTTATTCATGCACATGACAAACTTTTAATGTTTGACAGAGTTTCAGTAACATTGCATCAAACCAGGTTTGTCCTGAGCAGAAACGCTGTTTTCAGAGCTTTGAGACTCTAACATAATAATTCATGCAAAACTCTTCTAACACCTTCAGATGTGCATTACTGCATTGCAAACAGCATTTTATTCATGCACATGACAAACTTTTAATGTTTGACAGAGTTTCAGTAACATTGCATCAAACCAGGTTTGTCCGGAGCAGAAACGCTGTTTTCAGAGCTTTGAAACTCTAACATAATAATTCATGCAAAACTCTTCTAACACATTCAGATGTGCATTACTGCATTGCAAACAGCATTTTATTCATGCACATGACAAACTTTTAATGTTTGACAGAGTTTCAGTAATATTGCATCAAACCAGGTCTGTCCGGAGCAGAAACGCTGTTTTCAGAGCTTTGAGACTCTAACATAATAATTCATGCAAAACTCTTCTAACACCTTCAGATGTGCATTACTGCATTGCAAATAGCATTTTATTCATGCACATGACAAACTTTTAATGTTTGACAGAGTTTCAGTAATATTGCATCAAACCAGGTCTGTCCGGAGCAGAAACGCTGTTTTCAGAGCTTTGAGACTCTAACATAATAATTCATGCAAAACTCTTCTAACACTTTCAGATGTGCATTACTGCATTGCAAACAGCATTTTATTCATGCACATGACACATTTTTAATGTTTGACAGAGTTTCAGTAACATTGCATCAAACCAGGTTTGTCCGGAGCAGAAACGCTGTTTTCAGAGCTTTGAGACTCTAACATAATAATTCATGCAAAACTCTTCTAACACCTTCAGATGTGCATTACTGCATTACAAATAGCATTTTATTCATGCACTTGACAAACTTTTAATGTTTGACAGAGTTTCAGTAACATTATATCAAACCAGGTTTGTCCGGAGCAGAAACGCTGTTTTCAGAGCTTTGAGACTCTAACATAATAATTCATGCAAAACTCTTCTAACACCTTCAGATGTGCAGTACTGCATTGCAAACAGCATTTTATTCATGCACATGACAAACTTTTAATGTTTGACAGAGTTTCAGTAATATTGCATCAAACCAGGTCTGTCCGGAGCAGAAACGCTGTTTTCAGAGCTTTGAGACTCTAACATAATAATTCATGCAAAACTCTTCTAACACCTTCAGATGTGCATTACTGCATTGCAAATAGCATTTTATTCATGCACATGACAAACTTTTAATGTTTGACAGAGTTTCAGTAATATTGCATCAAACCAGGTCTGTCCGGAGCAGAAACGCTGTTTTCAGAGCTTTGAGACTCTAACATAATAATTCATGCAAAACTCTTCTAACACCTTCAGATGTGCATTACTGCATTGCAAACAGCATTTTATTCATGCACATGACAAACTTTTAATGTTTGACACAGTTTCAGTAATATTGCATCAAACCAGGTTTGTCCGGAGCAGAAACGCTGTTTTCAGAGCTTTGAGACTCTAACATAATAATTCATGCAAAACTCTTCTAACACCTTCAGATGTGCATTACTGCATTGCAAACAGCATTTTATTCATGCACATGACAAACTTTTAATGTTTGACAGAGTTTCAGTAATATTGCATCAAACCAGGTCTGTCCGGAGCAGAAACGCTGTTTTCAGAGCTTTGAGACTCTAACATAATAATTCATGCAAAACTCTTCTAACACCTTCAGATGTGCATTACTGCATTGCAAACAGCATTTTATTCATGCACATGACAAACTTTTAATGTTTGACAGAGTTTCAGTAACATTGCATCAAACCAGTTTTGTCCTGAGCAGAAACGCTGTTTTCAGAGCTTTGAGACTCTAACATAATAATTCATGCAAAACTCTTCTAACACCTTCAGATGTGCATTACTGCATTGCAAACAGCATTTTATTCATGCACATGACAAACTTTTAATGTTTGACAGAGTTTCAGTAACATTGCATCAAACCAGGTTTGTCCGGAGCAGAAACGCTGTTTTCAGAGCTTTGAAACTCTAACATAATAATTCATGCAAAACTCTTCTAACACCTTCAGATGTGCAGTACTGCATTGCAAACAGCATTTTATTCATGCACATGACAAACTTTTAATGTTTGACAGAGTTTCAGTAATATTGCATCAAACCAGGTTTGTCCGGAGCAGAAACGCTGTTTTCAGAGCTTTGAGACTCTAACATAATAATTCATGCAAAACTCTTCTAACACCTTCAGATGTGCATTACTGCATTACAAACAGCATTTTATTCATGCACTTGACAATTTTTTAATGTTTGACAAAGTTTCAGTAACATTGCATCAAACCAGGTTTGTCCGGAGCAGAAACGCTGTTTTCAGAGCTTTGAGACTCTAACATAATAATTCATGCAAAACTCTTCTAACACCTTCAGATGTGCAATACTGCATTGCAAACAGCATTTTATTCATGCACATGACAAACTTTTAATGTTTGACAGAGTTTCAGTAACATTGCATCAAACCAGGTTTGTCCGGAGCAGAAACGCTGTTTTCAGAGCTTTGAGACTCTAACATAATAATTCATGCAAAATTCTTCTAACACCTTCAGATGTGCATTACTGCATTGCAAACAGCATTTTATTCATGCACTTGACAATTTTTTAATGTTTGACAGAGTTTCAGTAACATTGCATCAAACCAGGTTTGTCCGGAGCAGAAACGCTGTTTTCAGAGCTTTGAGAGTCTAACATAATAATTCATGCAAAACTCTTCTAACACCTTCAGATGTGCATTACTGCATTACAAACAGCATTTTATTCATGCACTTGACAATTTTTTAATGTTTGACAAAGTTTCAGTAACATTGCATCAAACCAGGTTTGTCCGGAGCAGAAACGCTGTTTTCAGAGCTTTGAGACTCTAACATAATAATTCATGCAAAACTCTTCTAACACCTTCAGATGTGCAATACTGCATTGCAAACAGCATTTTATTCATGCACATGACAAACTTTTAATGTTTGACAGAGTTTCAGTAACATTGCATCAAACCAGGTTTGTGCGGAGCAGAAACGCTGTTTTCAGAGCTTTGAGACTCTAACATAATAATTCATGCAAAATTCTTCTAACACCTTCAGATGTGCATTACTGCATTGCAAACAGCATTTTATTCATGCACTTGACAATTTTTTAATGTTTGACAGAGTTTCAGTAACATTGCATCAAACCAGGTTTGTCCGGAGCAGAAACGCTGTTTTCAGAGCTTTGAGAGTCTAACATAATAATTCATGCAAAACCCTTCTAACACCTTCAGATGTGCATTACTGCATTGCAAACAGCATTTTATTCATGCACATGACAAACTTTTAATGTTTGACAGAGTTTCAGTAATATTGCATCAAACCAGGTCTGTCCGGAGCAGAAACGCTGTTTTCAGAGCTTTGAGACTCTAACATAATAATTCATGCAAAACTCTTCTAACACCTTCAGATGTGCATTACTGCATTGCAAACAGCATTTTATTCATGCACATGACAAACTTTTAATGTTTGACAGAGTTTCAGTAACATTGCATCAAACCAGGTTTGTCCGGAGCAGAAACGCTGTTTTCAGAGCTTTGAAACTCTAACATAATAATTCATGCAAAACTCTTCTAACACATTCAGATGTGCATTACTGCATTACAAATAGCATTTTATTCATGCACTTGACAAACTTTTAATGTTTGACAGAGTTTCAGTAACATTGCATCAAACCAGGTTTGTCCGGAGCAGAAACGCTGTTTTCAGAGCTTTGAGACTCTAACATAATAATTCATGCAAAACTCTTCTAACACCTTCAGATGTGCATTACTGCATTGCAAACAGCATTTTATTCATGCACATGACAAACTTTTAATGTTTGACAGAGTTTCAGTAATATTGCATCAAACCAGGTTTGTCCGGAGCAGAAACGCTTTTTTCAGAGCTTTGAGACTCTAACATAATAATTCATGCAAAACTCTTCTAACACTTTCAGATGTGCATTACTGCATTGCAAACAGCATTTTATTCATGCACATGACACATTTTTAATGTTTGACAGAGTTTCAGTAACATTGCATCAAACCAGGTTTGTCCGGAGCAGAAACGCTGTTTTCAGAGCTTTGAGACTCTAACATAATAATTCATGCAAAACTCTTCTAACACCTTCAGATGTGCATTACTGCATTACAAATAGCATTTTATTCATGCACTTGACAAACTTTTAATGTTTGACAGAGTTTCAGTAACATTATATCAAACCAGGTTTGTCCGGAGCAGAAACGCTGTTTTCAGAGATTTGAGACTCTAACATAATAATTCATGCAAAACTCTTCTAACACCTTCAGATGTGCAGTACTGCATTGCAAACAGCATTTTATTCATGCACATGACAAACTTTTAATGTTTGACAGAGTTTCATTAATATTGCATCAAACCAGGTCTGTCCGGAGCAGAAACGCTGTTTTCAGAGCTTTGAGACTCTAACATAATAATTCATGCAAAACTCTTCTAACACCTTCAGATGTGCATTACTGCATTGCAAATAGCATTTTATTCATGCACATGACAAACTTTTAATGTTTGACAGAGTTTCAGTAATATTGCATCAAACCAGGTCTGTCCGGAGCAGAAACGCTGTTTTCAGAGCTTTGAGACTCTAACATAATAATTCATGCAAAACTCTTCTAACACCTTCAGATGTGCATTACTGCATTGCAAACAGCATTTTATTCATGCACATGACAAACTTTTAATGTTTGACACAGTTTCAGTAATATTGCATCAAACCAGGTTTGTCCGGAGCAGAAACGCTGTTTTCAGAGCTTTGAGACTCTAACATAATAATTCATGCAAAACTCTTCTAACACCTTCAGATGTGCATTACTGCATTGCAAACAGCATTTTATTCATGCACATGACAAACTTTTAATGTTTGACAGAGTTTCAGTAATATTGCATCAAACCAGGTCTGTCCGGAGCAGAAACGCTGTTTTCAGATCTTTGAGACTCTAACATAATAATTCATGCAAAACTCTTCTAACACCTTCAGATGTGCATTACTGCATTGCAAACAGCATTTTATTCATGCACATGACAAACTTTTAATGTTTGACAGAGTTTCAGTAACATTGCATCAAACCAGGTTTGTCCGGAGCAGAAACGCTGTTTTCAGAGCTTTGAAACTCTAACATAATAATTCATGCAAAACTCTTCTAACACCTTCAGATGTGCAGTACTGCATTGCAAACAGCATTTTATTCATGCACATGACAAACTTTTAATGTTTGACAGAGTTTCAGTAATATTGCATCAAACCAGGTTTGTCCGGAGCAGAAACGCTGTTTTCAGAGCTTTGAGACTCTAACATAATAATTCATGCAAAACTCTTCTAACACCTTCAGATGTGCATTACTGCATTACAAACAGCATTTTATTCATGCACTTGACAATTTTTTAATGTTTGACAAAGTTTCAGTAACATTGCATCAAACCAGGTTTGTCCGGAGCAGAAACGCTGTTTTCAGAGCTTTGAGACTCTAACATAATAATTCATGCAAAACTCTTCTAACACCTTCAGATGTGCAATACTGCATTGCAAACAGCATTTTATTCATGCACATGACAAACTTTTAATGTTTGACAGAGTTTCAGTAACATTGCATCAAACCAGGTTTGTCCGGAGCAGAAACGCTGTTTTCAGAGCTTTGAGACTCTAACATAATAATTCATGCAAAATTCTTCTAACACCTTCAGATGTGCATTACTGCATTGCAAACAGCATTTTATTCATGCACTTGACAATTTTTTAATGTTTGACAGAGTTTCAGTAACATTGCATCAAACCAGGTTTGTCCGGAGCAGAAACGCTGTTTTCAGAGCTTTGAGAGTCTAACATAATAATTCATGCAAAACTCTTCTAACACCTTCAGATGTGCATTACTGCATTACAAACAGCATTTTATTCATGCACTTGACAATTTTTTAATGTTTGACAAAGTTTCAGTAACATTGCATCAAACCAGGTTTGTCCGGAGCAGAAACGCTGTTTTCAGAGCTTTGAGACTCTAACATAATAATTCATGCAAAACTCTTCTAACACCTTCAGATGTGCAATACTGCATTGCAAACAGCATTTTATTCATGCACATGACAAACTTTTAATGTTTGACAGAGTTTCAGTAACATTGCATCAAACCAGGTTTGTGCGGAGCAGAAACGCTGTTTTCAGAGCTTTGAGACTCTAACATAATAATTCATGCAAAATTCTTCTAACACCTTCAGATGTGCATTACTGCATTGCAAACAGCATTTTATTCATGCACTTGACAATTTTTTAATGTTTGACAGAGTTTCAGTAACATTGCATCAAACCAGGTTTGTCCGGAGCAGAAACGCTGTTTTCAGAGCTTTGAGAGTCTAACATAATAATTCATGCAAAACCCTTCTAACACCTTCAGATGTGCATTACTGCATTGCAAACAGCATTTTATTCATGCACATGACAAACTTTTAATGTTTGACAGAGTTTCAGTAATATTGCATCAAACCAGGTCTGTCCGGAGCAGAAACGCTGTTTTCAGAGCTTTGAGACTCTAACATAATAATTCATGCAAAACTCTTCTAACACCTTCAGATGTGCATTACTGCATTGCAAACAGCATTTTATTCATGCACATGACAAACTTTTAATGTTTGACAGAGTTTCAGTAACATTGCATCAAACCAGGTTTGTCCGGAGCAGAAACGCTGTTTTCAGAGCTTTGAAACTCTAACATAATAATTCATGCAAAACTCTTCTAACACATTCAGATGTGCATTACTGCATTGCAAACAGCATTTTATTCATGCACATGACAAACTTTTAATGTTTGACAGAGTTTCAGTAACATTGCATCAAACCAGGTTTGTCCTGAGCAGAAACGCTGTTTTCAGAGCTTTGAGACTCTAACATAATAATTCATGCAAAACTCTTCTAACACCTTCAGATGTGCATTACTGCATTGCAAACAGCATTTTATTCATGCACATGACAAACTTTTAATGTTTGACAGAGTTTCAGTAACATTGCATCAAACCAGGTTTGTCCGGAGCAGAAACGCTGTTTTCAGAGCTTTGAGACTCTAACATAATAATTCATGCAAAACTCTTCTAACACCTTCAGATGTGCATTACTGCATTGCAAACAGCATTTTATTCATGCACATGACAAACTTTTAATGTTTGACAGAGTTTCAGTAATATTGCATCAAACCAGGTCTGTCCGGAGCAGAAACGCTGTTTTCAGAGCTTTGAGACTCTAACATAATAATTCATGCAAAACTCTTCTAACACCTTCAGATGTGCATTACTGCATTGCAAACAGCATTTTATTCATGCACATGACAAACTTTTAATGTTTGACAGAGTTTCAGTAATATTGCATCAAACCAGGTCTGTCCGGAGCAGAAACGCTGTTTTCAGAGCTTTGAGACTCTAACATAATAATTCATGCAAAACTCTTCTAACACCTTCAGATGTGCATTACTGCATTGCAAACAGCATTTTATTCATGCACATGACAAACTTTTAATGTTTGACAGAGTTTCAGTAACATTGCATCAAACCAGGTTTGTCCGGAGCAGAAACGCTGTTTTCAGAGCTTTGAAACTCTAACATAATAATTCATGCAAAACTCTTCTAACACATTCAGATGTGCATTACTGCATTACAAATAGCATTTTATTCATGCACTTGACAAACTTTTAATGTTTGACAGAGTTTCAGTAACATTGCATCAAACCAGGTTTGTCCGGAGCAGAAACGCTGTTTTCAGAGCTTTGAAACTCTAACATAATAATTCATGCAAAACTCTTCTAACACATTCAGATGTGCATTACTGCATTACAAATAGCATTTTATTCATGCACTTGACAAACTTTTAATGTTTGACAGAGTTTCAATAACATTGCATCAAACCAGGTTTGTCCGGAGCAGAAACGCTGTTTTCAGAGCTTTGAGACTCTAACATAATAATTCATGCAAAACTCTTCTAACACCTTCAGATGTGCAATACTGCATTGCAAACAGCATTTTATTCATGCACATGACAAACTTTTAATGTTTGACAGAGTTTCAGTAACATTGCATCAAACCAGGTTTGTGCGGAGCAGAAACGCTGTTTTCAGAGCTTTGAGACTCTAACATAATAATTCATGCAAAATTCTTCTAACACCTTCAGATGTGCATTACTGCATTGCAAACAGCATTTTATTCATGCACTTGACAATTTTTTAATGTTTGACAGAGTTTCAGTAACATTGCATCAAACCAGGTTTGTCCGGAGCAGAAACGCTGTTTTCAGAGCTTTGAGAGTCTAACATAATAATTCATGCAAAACTCTTCTAACACCTTCAGATGTGCATTACTGCATTACAAACAGCATTTTATTCATGCACTTGACAATTTTTTAATGTTTGACAAAGTTTCAGTAACATTGCATCAAACCAGGTTTGTCCGGAGCAGAAACGCTGTTTTCAAAGCTTTGAGACTCTAACATAATAATTCATGCAAAACTCTTCTAACACCTTCAGATGTGCAATACTGCATTGCAAACAGCATTTTATTCATGCACATGACAAACTTTTAATGTTTGACAGAGTTTCAGTAACATTGCATCAAACCAGGTTTGTGCGGAGCAGAAACGCTGTTTTCAGAGCTTTGAGACTCTAACATAATAATTCATGCAAAATTCTTCTAACACCTTCAGATGTGCATTACTGCATTGCAAACAGCATTTTATTCATGCACTTGACAATTTTTTAATGTTTGACAGAGTTTCAGTAACATTGCATCAAACCAGGTTTGTCCGGAGCAGAAACGCTGTTTTCAGAGCTTTGAGAGTCTAACATAATAATTCATGCAAAACTCTTCTAACACCTTCAGATGTGCATTACTGCATTGCAAACAGCATTTTATTCATGCACATGACAAACTTTTAATGTTTGACAGAGTTTCAGTAATATTGCATCAAACCAGGTCTGTCCGGAGCAGAAACGCTGTTTTCAGAGCTTTGAGACTCTAACATAATAATTCATGCAAAACTCTTCTAACACCTTCAGATGTGCATTACTGCATTGCAAACAGCATTTTATTCATGCACATGACAAACTTTTAATGTTTGACAGAGTTTCAGTAACATTGCATCAAACCAGGTTTGTCCTGAGCAGAAACGCTGTTTTCAGAGCTTTGACACTCTAACATAATACTTCATGCAAAACTCTTCTAACACCTTCAGATGTGCATTACTGCATTGCAAACAGCATTTTATTCATGCACATGACAAACTTTTAATGTTTGACAGAGTTTCAGTAACATTGCATCAAACCAGGTTTGTCCGGAGCAGAAACGCTGTTTTCAGAGCTTTGAGACTCTAACATAATAATTCATGCAAAACTCTTCTAACACCTTCAGATGTGCATTACTGCATTGCAAACAGCATTTTATTCATGCACATGACAAACTTTTAATGTTTGACAGAGTTTCAGTAACATTGCATCAAACCAGGTTTGTCCGGAGCAGAAACGCTGTTTTCAGAGCTTTGAAACTCTAACATAATAATTCATGCAAAACTCTTCTAACACATTCAGATGTGCATTACTGCATTACAAATAGCATTTTATTCATGCACTTGACAAACTTTTAATGTTTGACAGAGTTTCAGTAATATTGCATCAAACCAGGTCTGTCCGGAGCAGAAACGCTGTTTTCAGAGCTTTGAGACTCTAACATAATAATTCATGCAAAACTCTTCTAACACCTTCAGATGTGCAGTACTGCATTGCAAACAGCATTTTATTCATGCACATGACAAACTTTTAATGTTTGACAGAGTTTCAGTAATATTGCATCAAACCAGGTCTGTCCGGAGCAGAAACGCTGTTTTCAGAGCTTTGAGACTCTAACATAATAATTCATGCAAAACTCTTCTAACACCTTCAGATGTGCATTACTGCATTGCAAACAGCATTTTATTCATGCACATGACAAACTTTTAATGTTTGACAGAGTTTCAGTAATATTGCATCAAACCAGGTCTGTCCGGAGCAGAAACGCTGTTTTCAGAGCTTTGAGACTCTAACATAATAATTCATGCAA
This sequence comes from Garra rufa, assembly GCF_049309525.1. NCBI lineage: Eukaryota > Metazoa > Chordata > Actinopteri > Cypriniformes > Cyprinidae > Garra > Garra rufa. Next base: position 7,004,688 of record NW_027394278.1, on the reverse strand, counting down.
AACTCTTCTAACACCTTCAGATGTGCATTACTGCATTGCAAACAGCATTTTATTCATGCACATGACAAACTTTTAATGTTTGACAGAGTTTCAGTAACATTGCATCAAACCAGGTTTGTCCGGAGCAGAAACGCTGTTTTCAGAGCTTTGAAACTCTAACATAATAATTCATGCAAAACTCTTCTAACACATTCAGATGTGCATTACTGCATTACAAATAGCATTTTATTCATGCACTTGACAAACTTTTAATGTTTGACAGAGTTTCAGTAACATTGCATCAAACCAGGTTTGTCCGGAGCAGAAACGCTGTTTTCAGAGCTTTGAAACTCTAACATAATAATTCATGCAAAACTCTTCTAACACATTCAGATGTGCATTACTGCATTACAAATAGCATTTTATTCATGCACTTGACAAACTTTTAATGTTTGACAGAGTTTCAGTAACATTGCATCAAACCAGGTTTGTCCGGAGCAGAAACGCTGTTTTCAGAGCTTTGAGACTCTAACATAATAATTCATGCAAAACTCTTCTAACACCTTCAGATGTGCAGTACTGCATTGCAAACAGCATTTTATTCATGCACATGACACATTTTTAATGTTTGACAGAGTTTCAGTAACATTGCATCAAACCAGGTTTGTCCGTAGCAGAAACGCTGTTTTCAGAGCTTTGAGACTCTAACATAATAATTCATGCAAAACTCTTCTAACACCTTCAGATGTGCATTACTGCATTACAAACAGCATTTTATTCATGCACTTGACAATTTTTTAATGTTTGACAAAGTTTCAGTAACATTGCATCAAACCAGGTTTGTCCGGAGCAGAAACGCTGTTTTCAGAGCTTTGAGACTCTAACATAATAATTCATGCAAAACTCTTCTAACACCTTCAGATGTGCAATACTGCATTGCAAACAGCATTTTATTCATGCACATGACAAACTTTTAATGTTTGACAGAGTTTCAGTAACATTGCATCAAACCAGGTTTGTCCGGAGCAGAAACGCTGTTTTCAGAGCTTTGAGACTCTAACATAATAATTCATGCAAAATTCTTCTAACACCTTCAGATGTGCATTACTGCATTGCAAACAGCATTTTATTCATGCACTTGACAATTTTTTAATGTTTGACAGAGTTTCAGTAACATTGCATCAAACCAGGTTTGTCCGGAGCAGAAACGCTGTTTTCAGAGCTTTGAGAGTCTAACATAATAATTCATGCAAAACTCTTCTAACACCTTCAGATGTGCATTACTGCATTGCAAACAGCATTTTATTCATGCACATGACAAACTTTTAATGTTTGACAGAGTTTCAGTAATATTGCATCAAACCAGGTCTGTCCGGAGCAGAAACGCTGTTTTCAGAGCTTTGAGACTCTAACATAATAATTCATGCAAAACTCTTCTAACACCTTCAGATGTGCATTACTGCATTGCAAACAGCATTTTATTCATGCACATGACAAACTTTTAATGTTTGACAGAGTTTCAGTAACATTGCATCAAACCAGGTTTGTCCTGAGCAGAAACGCTGTTTTCAGAGCTTTGAGACTCTAACATAATAATTCATGCAAAACTCTTCTAACACCTTCAGATGTGCAGTACTGCATTGCAAACAGCATTTTATTCATGCACATGACAAACTTTTAATGTTTGACAGAGTTTCAGTAATATTGCATCAAACCAGGTCTGTCCGGAGCAGAAACGCTGTTTTCAGAGCTTTGAGACTCTAACATAATAATTCATGCAAAACTCTTCTAACACCTTCAGATGTGCATTACTGCATTGCAAATAGCATTTTATTCATGCACATGACAAACTTTTAATGTTTGACAGAGTTTCAGTAATATTGCATCAAACCAGGTCTGTCCGGAGCAGAAACGCTGTTTTCAGAGCTTTGAGACTCTAACATAATAATTCATGCAAAACTCTTCTAACACCTTCAGATGTGCATTACTGCATTGCAAACAGCATTTTATTCATGCACATGACAAACTTTTAATGTTTGACACAGTTTCAGTAATATTGCATCAAACCAGGTTTGTCCGGAGCAGAAACGCTGTTTTCAGAGCTTTGAGACTCTAACATAATAATTCATGCAAAACTCTTCTAACACCTTCAGATGTGCATTACTGCATTGCAAACAGCATTTTATTCATGCACATGACAAACTTTTAATGTTTGACAGAGTTTCAGTAATATTGCATCAAACCAGGTCTGTCCGGAGCAGAAACGCTGTTTTCAGAGCTTTGAGACTCTAACATAATAATTCATGCAAAACTCTTCTAACACCTTCAGATGTGCATTACTGCATTGCAAACAGCATTTTATTCATGCACATGACAAACTTTTAATGTTTGACAGAGTTTCAGTAATATTGCATCAAACCAGGTTTGTCCGGAGCAGAAACGCTGTTTTCAGAGCTTTGAGACTCTAACATAATAATTCATGCAAAACTCTTCTAACACCTTCAGATGTGCATTACTGCATTGCAAACAGCATTTTATTCATGCACATGACAAACTTTTAATGTTTGACAGAGTTTCAGTAACATTGCATCAAACCAGGTTTGTCCGGAGCAGAAACGCTGTTTTCAGAGCTTTGAAACTCTAACATAATAATTCATGCAAAACTCTTCTAACACCTTCAGATGTGCAGTACTGCATTGCAAACAGCATTTTATTCATGCACATGACAAACTTTTAATGTTTGACAGAGTTTCAGTAACATTGCATCAAACCAGGTTTGTGCGGAGCAGAAACGCTGTTTTCAGAGCTTTGAGACTCTAACATAATAATTCATGCAAAATTCTTCTAACACCTTCAGATGTGCATTACTGCATTACAAATAGCATTTTATTCATGCACTTGACAAACTTTTAATGTTTGACAGAGTTTCAGTAACATTGCATCAAACCAGGTTTGTCCGGAGCAGAAACGCTGTTTTCAGAGCTTTGAGACTCTAACATAATAATTCATGCAAAACTCTTCTAACACCTTCAGATGTGCATTACTGCATTGCAAACAGCATTTTATTCATGCACATGACAAACTTTTAATGTTTGACAGAGTTTCAGTAATATTGCATCAAACCAGGTTTGTCCGGAGCAGAAACGCTTTTTTCAGAGCTTTGAGACTCTAACATAATAATTCATGCAAAACTCTTCTAACACCTTCAGATGTGCAATACTGCATTGCAAACAGCATTTTATTCATGCACATGACAAACTTTTAATGTTTGACAGAGTTTCAGTAACATTGCATCAAACCAGGTTTGTCCGGAGCAGAAACGCTGTTTTCAGAGCTTTGAGACTCTAACATAATAATTCATGCAAAATTCTTCTAACACCTTCAGATGTGCATTACTGCATTGCAAACAGCATTTTATTCATGCACTTGACAATTTTTTAATGTTTGACAGAGTTTCAGTAACATTGCATCAAACCAGGTTTGTCCGGAGCAGAAACGCTGTTTTCAGAGCTTTGAGAGTCTAACATAATAATTCATGCAAAACTCTTCTAACACCTTCAGATGTGCATTACTGCATTGCAAACAGCATTTTATTCATGCACATGACAAACTTTTAATGTTTGACAGAGTTTCAGTAATATTGCATCAAACCAGGTCTGTCCGGAGCAGAAACGCTGTTTTCAGAGCTTTGAGACTCTAACATAATAATTCATGCAAAACTCTTCTAACACCTTCAGATGTGCATTACTGCATTGCAAACAGCATTTTATTCATGCACATGACAAACTTTTAATGTTTGACAGAGTTTCAGTAACATTGCATCAAACCAGGTTTGTCCTGAGCAGAAACGCTGTTTTCAGAGCTTTGAGACTCTAACATAATAATTCATGCAAAACTCTTCTAACACCTTCAGATGTGCATTACTGCATTGCAAACAGCATTTTATTCATGCACATGACAAACTTTTAATGTTTGACAGAGTTTCAGTAACATTGCATCAAACCAGGTTTGTCCGGAGCAGAAACGCTGTTTTCAGAGCTTTGAGACTCTAACATAATAATTCATGCAAAACTCTTCTAACACCTTCAGATGTGCATTACTGCATTGCAAACAGCATTTTATTCATGCACATGACAAACTTTTAATGTTTGACAGAGTTTCAGTAATATTGCATCAAACCAGGTCTGTCCGGAGCAGAAACGCTGTTTTCAGAGCTTTGAGACTCTAACATAATAATTCATGCAAAACTCTTCTAACACCTTCAGATGTGCATTACTGCATTGCAAACAGCATTTTATTCATGCACATGACAAACTTTTAATGTTTGACAGAGTTTCAGTAATATTGCATCAAACCAGGTCTGTCCGGAGCAGAAACGCTGTTTTCAGAGCTTTGAGACTCTAACATAATAATTCATGCAAAACTCTTCTAACACCTTCAGATGTGCATTACTGCATTGCAAACAGCATTTTATTCATGCACATGACAAACTTTTAATGTTTGACAGAGTTTCAGTAACATTGCATCAAACCAGGTTTGTCCGGAGCAGAAACGCTGTTTTCAGAGCTTTGAAACTCTAACATAATAATTCATGCAAAACTCTTCTAACACATTCAGATGTGCATTACTGCATTACAAATAGCATTTTATTCATGCACTTGACAAACTTTTAATGTTTGACAGAGTTTCAGTAACATTGCATCAAACCAGGTTTGTCCGGAGCAGAAACGCTGTTTTCAGAGCTTTGAAACTCTAACATAATAATTCATGCAAAACTCTTCTAACACATTCAGATGTGCATTACTGCATTACAAATAGCATTTTATTCATGCACTTGACAAACTTTTAATGTTTGACAGAGTTTCAGTAACATTGCATCAAACCAGGTTTGTCCGGAGCAGAAACGCTGTTTTCAGAGCTTTGAGACTCTAACATAATAATTCATGCAAAACTCTTCTAACACCTTCAGATGTGCAATACTGCATTGCAAACAGCATTTTATTCATGCACATGACAAACTTTTAATGTTTGACAGAGTTTCAGTAACATTGCATCAAACCAGGTTTGTGCGGAGCAGAAACGCTGTTTTCAGAGCTTTGAGACTCTAACATAATAATTCATGCAAAATTCTTCTAACACCTTCAGATGTGCATTACTGCATTGCAAACAGCATTTTATTCATGCACTTGACAATTTTTTAATGTTTGACAGAGTTTCAGTAACATTGCATCAAACCAGGTTTGTCCGGAGCAGAAACGCTGTTTTCAGAGCTTTGAGAGTCTAACATAATAATTCATGCAAAACTCTTCTAACACCTTCAGATGTGCATTACTGCATTACAAACAGCATTTTATTCATGCACTTGACAATTTTTTAATGTTTGACAAAGTTTCAGTAACATTGCATCAAACCAGGTTTGTCCGGAGCAGAAACGCTGTTTTCAGAGCTTTGAGACTCTAACATAATAATTCATGCAAAACTCTTCTAACACCTTCAGATGTGCAATACTGCATTGCAAACAGCATTTTATTCATGCACATGACAAACTTTTAATGTTTGACAGAGTTTCAGTAACATTGCATCAAACCAGGTTTGTGCGGAGCAGAAACGCTGTTTTCAGAGCTTTGAGACTCTAACATAATAATTCATGCAAAATTCTTCTAACACCTTCAGATGTGCATTACTGCATTGCAAACAGCATTTTATTCATGCACTTGACAATTTTTTAATGTTTGACAGAGTTTCAGTAACATTGCATTAAACCAGGTTTGTCCGGAGCAGAAACGCTGTTTTCAGAGCTTTGAGAGTCTAACATAATAATTCATGCAAAACTCTTCTAACACCTTCAGATGTGCATTACTGCATTGCAAACAGCATTTTATTCATGCACATGACAAACTTTTAATGTTTGACAGAGTTTCAGTAATATTGCATCAAACCAGGTCTGTCCGGAGCAGAAACGCTGTTTTCAGAGCTTTGAGACTCTAACATAATAATTCATGCAAAACTCTTCTAACACCTTCAGATGTGCATTACTGCATTGCAAACAGCATTTTATTCATGCACATGACAAACTTTTAATGTTTGACAGAGTTTCAGTAACATTGCATCAAACCAGGTTTGTCCTGAGCAGAAACGCTGTTTTCAGAGCTTTGAGACTCTAACATAATACTTCATGCAAAACTCTTCTAACACCTTCAGATGTGCATTACTGCATTGCAAACAGCATTTTATTCATGCACATGACAAACTTTTAATGTTTGACAGAGTTTCAGTAACATTGCATCAAACCAGGTTTGTCCGGAGCAGAAACGCTGTTTTCAGAGCTTTGAGACTCTAACATAATAATTCATGCAAAACTCTTCTAACACCTTCAGATGTGCAGTACTGCATTGCAAACAGCATTTTATTCATGCACATGACAAACTTTTAATGTTTGACAGAGTTTCAGTAATATTGCATCAAACCAGGTCTGTCCGGAGCAGAAACGCTGTTTTCAGAGCTTTGAGACTCTAACATAATAATTCATGCAAAACTCTTCTAACACCTTCAGATGTGCATTACTGCATTGCAAACAGCATTTTATTCATGCACATGACAAACTTTTAATGTTTGACAGAGTTTCAGTAATATTGCATCAAACCAGGTCTGTCCGGAGCAGAAACGCTGTTTTCAGAGCTTTGAGACTCTAACATAATAATTCATGCAAAACTCTTCTAACACCTTCAGATGTGCATTACTGCATTGCAAACAGCATTTTATTCATGCACATGACAAACTTTTAATGTTTGACAGAGTTTCAGTAACATTGCATCAAACCAGGTTTGTCCGGAGCAGAAACGCTGTTTTCAGAGCTTTGAAACTCTAACATAATAATTCATGCAAAACTCTTCTAACACATTCAGATGTGCATTACTGCATTACAAATAGCATTTTATTCATGCACTTGACAAACTTTTAATGTTTGACAGAGTTTCAGTAACATTGCATCAAACCAGGTTTGTCCGGAGCAGAAACGCTGTTTTCAGAGCTTTGAAACTCTAACATAATAATTCATGCAAAACTCTTCTAACACATTCAGATGTGCATTACTGCATTACAAATAGCATTTTATTCATGCACTTGACAAACTTTTAATGTTTGACAGAGTTTCAGTAACATTGCATCAAACCAGGTTTGTCCGGAGCAGAAACGCTGTTTTCAGAGCTTTGAGACTCTAACATAATAATTCATGCAAAACTCTTCTAACACCTTCAGATGTGCAGTACTGCATTGCAAACAGCATTTTATTCATGCACATGACACATTTTTAATGTTTGACAGAGTTTCAGTAACATTGCATCAAACCAGGTTTGTCCGTAGCAGAAACGCTGTTTTCAGAGCTTTGAGACTCTAACATAATAATTCATGCAAAACTCTTCTAACACCTTCAGATGTGCATTACTGCATTACAAACAGCATTTTATTCATGCACTTGACAATTTTTTAATGTTTGACAAAGTTTCAGTAACATTGCATCAAACCAGGTTTGTCCGGAGCAGAAACGCTGTTTTCAGAGCTTTGAGACTCTAACATAATAATTCATGCAAAACTCTTCTAACACCTTCAGATGTGCAATACTGCATTGCAAACAGCATTTTATTCATGCACATGACAAACTTTTAATGTTTGATAGAGTTTCAGTAACATTGCATCAAACCAGGTTTGTCCGGAGCAGAAACACTGTTTTCAGAGCTTTGAGACTCTAACATAATAATTCATGCAAAATTCTTCTAACACCTTCAGATGTGCATTACTGCATTGCAAACAGCATTTTATTCATGCACTTGACAATTTTTTAATGTTTGACAGAGTTTCAGTAACATTGCATCAAACCAGGTTTGTCCGGAGCAGAAACGCTGTTTTCAGAGCTTTGAGAGTCTAACATAATAATTCATGCAAAACTCTTCTAACACCTTCAGATGTGCATTACTGCATTACAAACAGCATTTTATTCATGCACTTGACAATTTTTTAATGTTTGACAAAGTTTCAGTAACATTGCATCAAACCAGGTTTGTCCGGAGCAGAAACGCTGTTTTCAGAGCTTTGAGACTCTAACATAATAATTCATGCAAAACTCTTCTAACACCTTCAGATGTGCAATACTGCATTGCAAACAGCATTTTATTCATGCACATGACAAACTTTTAATGTTTGACAGAGTTTCAGTAACATTGCATCAAACCAGGTTTGTGCGGAGCAGAAACGCTGTTTTCAGAGCTTTGAGACTCTAACATAATAATTCATGCAAAATTCTTCTAACACCTTCAGATGTGCATTACTGCATTGCAAACAGCATTTTATTCATGCACTTGACAATTTTTTAATGTTTGACAGAGTTTCAGTAACATTGCATCAAACCAGGTTTGTCCGGAGCAGAAACGCTGTTTTCAGAGCTTTGAGAGTCTAACATAATAATTCATGCAAAACCCTTCTAACACCTTCAGATGTGCATTACTGCATTGCAAACAGCATTTTATTCATGCACATGACAAACTTTTAATGTTTGACAGAGTTTCAGTAATATTGCATCAAACCAGGTCTGTCCGGAGCAGAAACGCTGTTTTCAGAGCTTTGAGACTCTAACATAATAATTCATGCAAAACTCTTCTAACACCTTCAGATGTGCATTACTGCATTGCAAACAGCATTTTATTCATGCACATGACAAACTTTTAATGTTTGACAGAGTTTCAGTAACATTGCATCAAACCAGGTTTGTCCTGAGCAGAAACGCTGTTTTCAGAGCTTTGAGACTCTAACATAATAATTCATGCAAAACTCTTCTAACACCTTCAGATGTGCATTACTGCATTGCAAACAGCATTTTATTCATGCACATGACAAACTTTTAATGTTTGACAGAGTTTCAGTAACATTGCATCAAACCAGGTTTGTCCGGAGCAGAAACGCTGTTTTCAGAGCTTTGAAACTCTAACATAATAATTCATGCAAAACTCTTCTAACACATTCAGATGTGCATTACTGCATTACAAATAGCATTTTATTCATGCACTTGACAAACTTTTAATGTTTGACAGAGTTTCAGTAACATTGCATCAAACCAGGTTTGTCCGGAGCAGAAACGCTGTTTTCAGAGCTTTGAGAGTCTAACATAATAATTCATGCAAAACTCTTCTAACACCTTCAGATGTGCATTACTGCATTGCAAATAGCATTTTATTCATGCACATGACAAACTTTTAATGTTTGACAGAGTTTCAGTAATATTGCATCAAACCAGGTCTGTCCGGAGCAGAAACGCTGTTTTCAGAGCTTTGAGACTCTAACATAATAATTCATGCAAAACTCTTCTAACACCTTCAGATGTGCATTACTGCATTGCAAACAGCATTTTATTCATGCACATGACAAACTTTTAATGTTTGACAGAGTTTCAGTAATATTGCATCAAACCAGGTCTGTCCGGAGCAGAAACGCTGTTTTCAGAGCTTTGAGACTCTAACATAATAATTCATGCAAAACTCTTCTAACACCTTCAGATGTGCATTACTGCATTGCAAACAGCATTTTATTCATGCACATGACAAACTTTTAATGTTTGACAGAGTTTCAGTAACATTGCATCAAACCAGGTTTGTCCGGAGCAGAAACGCTGTTTTCAGAGCTTTGAAACTCTAACATAATAATTCATGCAAAACTCTTCTAACACATTCAGATGTGCATTACTGCATTACAAATAGCATTTTATTCATGCACTTGACAAACTTTTAATGTTTGACAGAGTTTCAGTAACATTGCATCAAACCAGGTTTGTCCGGAGCAGAAACGCTGTTTTCAGAGATTTGAAACTCTAACATAATAATTCATGCAAAACTCTTCTAACACATTCAGATGTGCATTACTGCATTACAAATAGCATTTTATTCATGCACTTGACAAACTTTTAATGTTTGACAGAGTTTCAGTAACATTGCATCAAACCAGGTTTGTCCGGAGCAGAAACGCTGTTTTCAGAGCTTTGAGACTCTAACATAATAATTCATGCAAAACTCTTCTAACACCTTCAGATGTGCAGTACTGCATTGCAAACAGCATTTTATTCATGCACATGACACATTTTTAATGTTTGACAGAGTTTCAGTAACATTGCATCAAACCAGGTTTGTCCGTAGCAGAAACGCTGTTTTCAGAGCTTTGAGACTCTAACATAATAATTCATGCAAAACTCTTCTAACACCTTCAGATGTGCATTACTGCATTACAAACAGCATTTTATTCATGCACTTGACAATTTTTTAATGTTTGACAAAGTTTCAGTAACATTGCATCAAACCAGGTTTGTCCGGAGCAGAAACGCTGTTTTCAGAGCTTTGAGACTCTAACATAATAATTCATGCAAAACTCTTCTAACACCTTCAGATGTGCAATACTGCATTGCAAACAGCATTTTATTCATGCACATGACAAACTTTTAATGTTTGATAGAGTTTCAGTAACATTGCATCAAACCAGGTTTGTCCGGAGCAGAAACGCTGTTTTCAGAGCTTTGAGACTCTAACATAATAATTCATGCAAAATTCTTCTAACACCTTCAGATGTGCATTACTGCATTGCAAACAGCATTTTATTCATGCACTTGACAATTTTTTAATGTTTGACAGAGTTTCAGTAACATTGCATCAAACCAGGTTTGTCCGGAGCAGAAACGCTGTTTTCAGAGCTTTGAGAGTCTAACATAATAATTCATGCAAAACTCTTCTAACACCTTCAGATGTGCATTACTGCATTACAAACAGCATTTTATTCATGCACTTGACAATTTTTTAATGTTTGACAAAGTTTCAGTAACATTGCATCAAACCAGGTTTGTCCGGAGCAGAAACGCTGTTTTCAGAGCTTTGAGACTCTAACATAATAATTCATGCAAAAGTCTTCTAACACCTTCAGATGTGCAATACTGCATTGCAAACAGCATTTTATTCATGCACATGACAAACTTTTAATGTTTGACAGAGTTTCAGTAACATTGCATCAAACCAGGTTTGTGCGGAGCAGAAACGCTGTTTTCAGAGCTTTGAGACTCTAACATAATAATTCATGCAAAATTCTTCTAACACCTTCAGATGTGCATTACTGCATTGCAAACAGCATTTTATTCATGCACTTGACAATTTTTTAATGTTTGACAGAGTTTCAGTAACATTGCATCAAACCAGGTTTGTCCGGAGCAGAAACGCTGTTTTCAGAGCTTTGAGACTCTAACATAATAATTCATGCAAAACTCTTCTAACACCTTCAGATGTGCATTACTGCATTGCAAACAGCATTTTATTCATGCACATGACAAACTTTTAATGTTTGACAGAGTTTCAGTAACATTGCATCAAACCAGGTTTGTCCGGAGCAGAAACGCTGTTTTCAGAGCTTTGAAACTCTAACATAATAATTCATGCAAAACTCTTCTAACACATTCAGATGTGCATTACTGCATTGCAAACAGCATTTTATTCATGCACATGACAAACTTTTAATGTTTGACAGAGTTTCAGTAATATTGCATCAAACCAGGTCTGTCCGGAGCAGAAACGCTGTTTTCAGAGCTTTGAGACTCTAACATAATAATTCATGCAAAACTCTTCTAACACCTTCAGATGTGCATTACTGCATTGCAAATAGCATTTTATTCATGCACATGACAAACTTTTAATGTTTGACAGAGTTTCAGTAATATTGCATCAAACCAGGTCTGTCCGGAGCAGAAACGCTGTTTTCAGAGCTTTGAGACTCTAACATAATAATTCATGCAAAACTCTTCTAACACTTTCAGATGTGCATTACTGCATTGCAAACAGCATTTTATTCATGCACATGACACATTTTTAATGTTTGACAGAGTTTCAGTAACATTGCATCAAACCAGGTTTGTCCGGAGCAGAAACGCTGTTTTCAGAGCTTTGAGACTCTAACATAATAATTCATGCAAAACTCTTCTAACACCTTCAGATGTGCATTACTGCATTACAAACAGCATTTTATTCATGCACATGACAAACTTTTAATGTTTGACAGAGTTTCAGTAACATTGCATCAAACCAGGTTTGTCCGGAGTAGAAACGCTGTTTTCAGAGCTTTGAAACTCTAACATAATAATTCATGCAAAACTCTTCTAACACATTCAGATGTGCATTACTGCATTACAAATAGCATTTTATTCATGCACTTGACAAACTTTTAATGTTTGACAGAGTTTCAGTAACATTGCATCAAACCAGGTTTGTCCGGAGCAGAAACGCTGTTTTCAGAGCTTTGAGACTCTAACATAATAATTCATGCAAAACTCTTCTAACACCTTCAGATGTGCAGTACTGCATTGCAAACAGCATTTTATTCATGCACATGACACATTTTTAATGTTTGACAGAGTTTCAGTAACATTGCATCAAACCAGGTTTGTCCGTAGCAGAAACGCTGTTTTCAGAGCTTTGAGACTCTAACATAATAATTCATGCAAAACTCTTCTAACACCTTCAGATGTGCATTACTGCATTACAAATAGCATTTTATTCATGCACTTGACAATTTTTTAATGTTTGACAAAGTTTCAGTAACATTGCATTAAACCAGGTTTGTCCGGAGCAGAAACGCTGTTTTCAGAGCTTTGAGACTCTAACATAATAATTCATGCAAAACTCTTCTAACACCTTCAGATGTGCAATACTGCATTGCAAACAGCATTTTATTCATGCACATGACAAACTTTTAATGTTTGACAGAGTTTCAGTAACATTGCATCAAACCAGGTTTGTGCGGAGCAGAAACGCTGTTTTCAGAGCTTTGAGACTCTAACATAATAATTCATGCAAAATTCTTCTAACACCTTCAGATGTGCATTACTGCATTGCAAACAGCATTTTATTCATGCACTTGACAATTTTTTAATGTTTGACAGAGTTTCAGTAACATTGCATCAAACCAGGTTTGTCCGGAGCAGAAACGCTGTTTTCAGAGCTTTGAGAGTCTAACATAATAATTCATGCAAAACCCTTCTAACACCTTCAGATGTGCATTACTGCATTGCAAACAGCATTTTATTCATGCACATGACAAACTTTTACTGTTTGACAGAGTTTCAGTAATATTGCATCAAACCAGGTCTGTCCGGAGCAGAAACGCTGTTTTCAGAGCTTTGAGACTCTAACATCATAATTCATGCAAAACTCTTCTAACACATTCAGATGTGCATTACTGCATTACAAATAGCATTTTATTCATGCACTTGACAAACTTTTAATGTTTGACAGAGTTTCAGTAACATTGCATCAAACCAGGTTTGTCCGGAGCAGAAACGCTGTTTTCAGAGCTTTGAAACTCTAACATAATAATTCATGCAAAACTCTTCTAACACATTCAGATGTGCATTACTGCATTACAAATAGCATTTTATTCATGCACTTGACAAACTTTTAATGTTTGACACAGTTTCAGTAACATTGCATCAAACCAGGTTTGTCAGGAGCAGAAACGCTGTTTTCAGAGCTTTGAGACTCTAACATAATAATTCATGCAAAACTCTTCTAACACATTCAGATGTGCATTACTGCATTACAAATAGCATTTTATTCATGCACTTGACAAACTTTTAATGTTTGACAGAGTTTCAGTAACATTGCATCAAACCAGGTTTGTCCGGAGCAGAAACGCTGTTTTCAGAGCTTTGAGACTCTAACATAATAATTCATGCAAAATTCTTCTAACACCTTCAGATGTGCATTACTGCATTGCAAACAGCATTTTATTCATGCACTTGACAATTTTTTAATGTTTGACAGAGTTTCAGTAATATTGCATCAAACCAGGTTTGTCCGGAGCAGAAACGCTTTTTTCAGAGCTTTGAGACTCTAACATAATAATTCATGCAAAACTCTTCTAACACATTCAGATGTGCATTACTGCATTGCAAACAGCATTTTATTCATGCACATGACAAACTTTTAATGTTTGACAGAGTTTCAGTAACATTGCATCAAACCAGGTTTGTCCGGAGCAGAAACGCTGTTTTCAGAGCTTTGAGACTCTAACATAATAATTCATGCAAAATTCTTCTAACACCTTCAGATGTGCATTACTGCATTGCAAACACCATTTTATTCATGCACTTGACAATTTTTTAATGTTTGACAGAGTTTCAGTAACATTGCATCAAACCAGGTTTGTCCGGAGCAGAAACGCTGTTTTCAGAGCTTTGAGAGTCTAACATAATAATTCATGCAAAACTCTTCTAACACCTTCAGATGTGCATTACTGCATTGCAAATAGCATTTTATTCATGCACATGACAAACTTTTAATGTTTGACAGAGTTTCAGTAATATTGCATCAAACCAGGTCTGTCCGGAGCAGAAACGCTGTTTTCAGAGCTTTGAGACTCTAACATAATAATTCATGCAAAACTCTTCTAACACCTTCAGATGTGCATTACTGCATTGCAAACAGCATTTTATTCATGCACATGACAAACTTTTAATGTTTGACAGAGTTTCAGTAATATTGCATCAAACCAGGTCTGTCCGGAGCAGAAACGCTGTTTTCAGAGCTTTGAGACTCTAACATAATAATTCATGCAAAACTCTTCTAACACCTTCAGATGTGCATTACTGCATTGCAAACAGCATTTTATTCATGCACATGACAAACTTTTAATGTTTGACAGAGTTTCAGTAACATTGCATCAAACCAGGTTTGTCCGGAGCAGAAACGCTGTTTTCAGAGCTTTGAAACTCTAACATAATAATTCATGCAAAACTCTTCTAACACATTCAGATGTGCATTACTGCATTACAAATAGCATTTTATTCATGCACTTGACAAACTTTTAATGTTTGACAGAGTTTCAGTAACATTGCATCAAACCAGGTTTGTCCGGAGCAGAAACGCTGTTTTCAGAGATTTGAAACTCTAACATAATAATTCATGCAAAACTCTTCTAACACATTCAGATGTGCATTACTGCATTACAAATAGCATTTTATTCATGCACTTGACAAACTTTTAATGTTTGACAGAGTTTCAGTAACATTGCATCAAACCAGGTTTGTCCGGAGCAGAAACGCTGTTTTCAGAGCTTTGAGACTCTAACATAATAATTCATGCAAAACTCTTCTAACACCTTCAGATGTGCAGTACTGCATTGCAAACAGCATTTTATTCATGCACATGACACATTTTTAATGTTTGACAGAGTTTCAGTAACATTGCATCAAACCAGGTTTGTCCGTAGCAGAAACGCTGTTTTCAGAGCTTTGAGACTCTAACATAATAATTCATGCAAAACTCTTCTAACACCTTCAGATGTGCATTACTGCATTACAAACAGCATTTTATTCATGCACTTGACAATTTTTTAATGTTTGACAAAGTTTCAGTAACATTGCATCAAACCAGGTTTGTCCGGAGCAGAAACGCTGTTTTCAGAGCTTTGAGACTCTAACATAATAATTCATGCAAAACTCTTCTAACACCTTCAGATGTGCAATACTGCATTGCAAACAGCATTTTATTCATGCACATGACAAACTTTTAATGTTTGATAGAGTTTCAGTAACATTGCATCAAACCAGGTTTGTCCGGAGCAGAAACGCTGTTTTCAGAGCTTTGAGACTCTAACATAATAATTCATGCAAAATTCTTCTAACACCTTCAGATGTGCATTACTGCATTGCAAACAGCATTTTATTCATGCACTTGACAATTTTTTAATGTTTGACAGAGTTTCAGTAACATTGCATCAAACCAGGTTTGTCCGGAGCAGAAACGCTGTTTTCAGAGCTTTGAGAGTCTAACATAATAATTCATGCAAAACTCTTCTAACACCTTCAGATGTGCATTACTGCATTACAAACAGCATTTTATTCATGCACTTGACAATTTTTTAATGTTTGACAAAGTTTCAGTAACATTGCATCAAACCAGGTTTGTCCGGAGCAGAAACGCTGTTTTCAGAGCTTTGAGACTCTAACATAATAATTCATGCAAAAGTCTTCTAACACCTTCAGATGTGCAATACTGCATTGCAAACAGCATTTTATTCATGCACATGACAAACTTTTAATGTTTGACAGAGTTTCAGTTACATTGCATCAAACCAGGTTTGTGCGGAGCAGAAACGCTGTTTTCAGAGCTTTGAGACTCTAACATAATAATTCATGCAAAATTCTTCTAACACCTTCAGATGTGCATTACTGCATTGCAAACAGCATTTTATTCATGCACTTGACAATTTTTTAATGTTTGACAGAGTTTCAGTAACATTGCATCAAACCAGGTTTGTCCGGAGCAGAAACGCTGTTTTCAGAGCTTTGAGACTCTAACATAATAATTCATGCAAAACTCTTCTAACACCTTCAGATGTGCATTACTGCATTGCAAACAGCATTTTATTCATGCACATGACAAACTTTTAATGTTTGACAGAGTTTCAGTAACATTGCATCAAACCAGGTTTGTCCGGAGCAGAAACGCTGTTTTCAGAGCTTTGAAACTCTAACATAATAATTCATGCAAAACTCTTCTAACACATTCAGATGTGCATTACTGCATTGCAAACAGCATTTTATTCATGCACATGACAAACTTTTAATGTTTGACAGAGTTTCAGTAATATTGCATCAAACCAGGTCTGTCCGGAGCAGAAACGCTGTTTTCAGAGCTTTGAGACTCTAACATAATAATTCATGCAAAACTCTTCTAACACCTTCAGATGTGCATTACTGCATTGCAAATAGCATTTTATTCATGCACATGACAAACTTTTAATGTTTGACAGAGTTTCAGTAATATTGCATCAAACCAGGTCTGTCCGGAGCAGAAACGCTGTTTTCAGAGCTTTGAGACTCTAACATAATAATTCATGCAAAACTCTTCTAACACTTTCAGATGTGCATTACTGCATTGCAAACAGCATTTTATTCATGCACATGACACATTTTTAATGTTTGACAGAGTTTCAGTAACATTGCATCAAACCAGGTTTGTCCGGAGCAGAAACGCTGTTTTCAGAGCTTTGAGACTCTAACATAATAATTCATGCAAAACTCTTCTAACACCTTCAGATGTGCATTACTGCATTACAAACAGCATTTTATTCATGCACATGACAAACTTTTAATGTTTGACAGAGTTTCAGTAACATTGCATCAAACCAGGTTTGTCCGGAGCAGAAACGCTGTTTTCAGAGCTTTGAAACTCTAACATAATAATTCATGCAAAACTCTTCTAACACATTCAGATGTGCATTACTGCATTACAAATAGCATTTTATTCATGCACTTGACAAACTTTTAATGTTTGACAGAGTTTCAGTAACATTGCATCAAACCAGGTTTGTCCGGAGCAGAAACGCTGTTTTCAGAGCTTTGAGACTCTAACATAATAATTCATGCAAAACTCTTCTAACACCTTCAGATGTGCAGTACTGCATTGCAAACAGCATTTTATTCATGCACATGACACATTTTTAATGTTTGACAGAGTTTCAGTAACATTGCATCAAACCAGGTTTGTCCGTAGCAGAAACGCTGTTTTCAGAGCTTTGAGACTCTAACATAATAATTCATGCAAAACTCTTCTAACACCTTCAGATGTGCATTACTGCATTACAAACAGCATTTTATTCATGCACTTGACAATTTTTTTATGTTTGACAAAGTTTCAGTAACATTGCATTAAACCAGGTTTGTCCGGAGCAGAAACGCTGTTTTCAGAGCTTTGAGACTCTAACATAATAATTCATGCAAAACTCTTCTAACACCTTCAGATGTGCAATACTGCATTGCAAACAGCATTTTATTCATGCACATGACAAACTTTTAATGTTTGACAGAGTTTCAGTAACATTGCATCAAACCAGGTTTGTCCGGAGCAGAAACGCTGTTTTCAGAGCTTTGAGAGTCTAACATAATAATTCATGCAAAACACTTCTAACACCTTCAGATGTGCATTACTGCATTGCAAACAGCATTTTATTCATGCACATGACAAACTTTTAATGTTTGACAGAGTTTCAGTAATATTGCATCAAACCAGGTCTGTCCGGAGCAGAAACGCTGTTTTCAGAGCTTTGAGACTCTAACATCATAATTCATGCAAAACTCTTCTAACACATTCAGATGTGCATTACTGCATTACAAATAGCATTTTATTCATGCACTTGACAAACTTTTAATGTTTGACAGAGTTTCAGTAACATTGCATCAAACCAGGTTTGTCCGGAGCAGAAACGCTGTTTTCAGAGCTTTGAAACTCTAACATAATAATTCATGCAAAACTCTTCTAACACATTCAGATGTGCATTACTGCATTACAAATAGCATTTTATTCATGCACTTGACAAACTTTTAATGTTTGACACAGTTTCAGTAACATTGCATCAAACCAGGTTTGTCAGGAGCAGAAACGCTGTTTTCAGAGCTTTGAGACTCTAACATAATAATTCATGCAAAACTCTTCTAACACATTCAGATGTGCATTACTGCATTACAAATAGCATTTTATTCATGCACTTGACAAACTTTTAATGTTTGACAGAGTTTCAGTAACATTGCATCAAACCAGGTTTGTCCGGAGCAGAAACGCTGTTTTCAGAGCTTTGAGACTCTAACATAATAATTCATGCAAAATTCTTCTAACACCTTCAGATGTGCATTACTGCATTGCAAACAGCATTTTATTCATGCACTTGACAATTTTTTAATGTTTGACAGAGTTTCAGTAACATTGCATCAAACCAGGTTTGTCCGGAGCAGAAACGCTGTTTTCAGAGCTTTGAGAGTCTAACATAATAATTCATGCAAAACCCTTCTAACACCTTCAGATGTGCATTACTGCATTGCAAACAGCATTTTATTCATGCACATGACAAACTTTTAATGTTTGACAGAGTTTCAGTAATATTGCATCAAACCAGGTCTGTCCGGAGCAGAAACGCTGTTTTCAGAGCTTTGAGACTCTAACATAATAATTCATGCAAAACTCTTCTAACACCTTCAGATGTGCATTACTGCATTGCAAACAGCATTTTATTCATGCACATGACAAACTTTTAATGTTTGACAGAGTTTCAGTAACATTGCATCAAACCAGGTTTGTCCGGAGCAGAAACGCTGTTTTCAGAGCTTTGAGAGTCTAACATAATAATTCATGCAAAACTCTTCTAACACCTTCAGATGTGCATTACTGCATTGCAAATAGCATTTTATTCATGCACATGACAAACTTTTAATGTTTGACAGAGTTTCAGTAATATTGCATCAAACCAGGTCTGTCCGGAGCAGAAACGCTGTTTTCAGAGCTTTGAGACTCTAACATAATAATTCATGCAAAACTCTTCTAACACCTTCAGATGTGCATTACTGCATTGCAAACAGCATTTTATTCATGCACATGACAAACTTTTAATGTTTGACAGAGTTTCAGTAATATTGCATCAAACCAGGTCTGTCCGGAGCAGAAACGCTGTTTTCAGAGCTTTGAGACTCTAACATAATAATTCATGCAAAACTCTTCTAACACCTTCAGATGTGCATTACTGCATTGCAAACAGCATTTTATTCATGCACATGACAAACTTTTAATGTTTGACAGAGTTTCAGTAACATTGCATCAAACCAGGTTTGTCCGGAGCAGAAACGCTGTTTTCAGAGCTTTGAAACTCTAACATAATAATTCATGCAAAACTCTTCTAACACATTCAGATGTGCATTACTGCATTACAAATAGCATTTTATTCATGCACTTGACAAACTTTTAATGTTTGACAGAGTTTCAGTAACATTGCATCAAACCAGGTTTGTCCGGAGCAGAAACGCTGTTTTCAGAGATTTGAAACTCTAACATAATAATTCATGCAAAACTCTTCTAACACATTCAGATGTGCATTACTGCATTACAAATAGCATTTTATTCATGCACTTGACAAACTTTTAATGTTTGACAGAGTTTCAGTAACATTGCATCAAACCAGGTTTGTCCGGAGCAGAAACGCTGTTTTCAGAGCTTTGAGACTCTAACATAATAATTCATGCAAAACTCTTCTAACACCTTCAGATGTGCAGTACTGCATTGCAAACAGCATTTTATTCATGCACATGACACATTTTTAATGTTTGACAGAGTTTCAGTAACATTGCATCAAACCAGGTTTGTCCGTAGCAGAAACGCTGTTTTCAGAGCTTTGAGACTCTAACATAATAATTCATGCAAAACTCTTCTAACACCTTCAGATGTGCATTACTGCATTACAAACAGCATTTTATTCATGCACTTGACAATTTTTTAATGTTTGACAAAGTTTCAGTAACATTGCATCAAACCAGGTTTGTCCGGAGCAGAAACGCTGTTTTCAGAGCTTTGAGACTCTAACATAATAATTCATGCAAAACTCTTCTAACACCTTCAGATGTGCAATACTGCATTGCAAACAGCATTTTATTCATGCACATGACAAACTTTTAATGTTTGATAGAGTTTCAGTAACATTGCATCAAACCAGGTTTGTCCGGAGCAGAAACGCTGTTTTCAGAGCTTTGAGACTCTAACATAATAATTCATGCAAAATTCTTCTAACACCTTCAGATGTGCATTACTGCATTGCAAACAGCATTTTATTCATGCACTTGACAATTTTTTAATGTTTGACAGAGTTTCAGTAACATTGCATCAAACCAGGTTTGTCCGGAGCAGAAACGCTGTTTTCAGAGCTTTGAGAGTCTAACATAATAATTCATGCAAAACTCTTCTAACACCTTCAGATGTGCATTACTGCATTACAAACAGCATTTTATTCATGCACTTGACAATTTTTTAATGTTTGACAAAGTTTCAGTAACATTGCATCAAACCAGGTTTGTCCGGAGCAGAAACGCTGTTTTCAGAGCTTTGAGACTCTAACATAATAATTCATGCAAAAGTCTTCTAACACCTTCAGATGTGCAATACTGCATTGCAAACAGCATTTTATTCATGCACATGACAAACTTTTAATGTTTGACAGAGTTTCAGTAACATTGCATCAAACCAGGTTTGTGCGGAGCAGAAACGCTGTTTTCAGAGCTTTGAGACTCTAACATAATAATTCATGCAAAATTCTTCTAACACCTTCAGATGTGCATTACTGCATTGCAAACAGCATTTTATTCATGCACTTGACAATTTTTTAATGTTTGACAGAGTTTCAGTAACATTGCATCAAACCAGGTTTGTCCGGAGCAGAAACGCTGTTTTCAGAGCTTTGAGACTCTAACATAATAATTCATGCAAAACTCTTCTAACACCTTCAGATGTGCATTACTGCATTGCAAACAGCATTTTATTCATGCACATGACAAACTTTTAATGTTTGACAGAGTTTCAGTAACATTGCATCAAACCAGGTTTGTCCGGAGCAGAAACGCTGTTTTCAGAGCTTTGAAACTCTAACATAATAATTCATGCAAAACTCTTCTAACACATTCAGATGTGCATTACTGCATTGCAAACAGCATTTTATTCATGCACATGACAAACTTTTAATGTTTGACAGAGTTTCAGTAATATTGCATCAAACCAGGTCTGTCCGGAGCAGAAACGCTGTTTTCAGAGCTTTGAGACTCTAACATAATAATTCATGCAAAACTCTTCTAACACCTTCAGATGTGCATTACTGCATTGCAAATAGCATTTTATTCATGCACATGACAAACTTTTAATGTTTGACAGAGTTTCAGTAATATTGCATCAAACCAGGTCTGTCCGGAGCAGAAACGCTGTTTTCAGAGCTTTGAGACTCTAACATAATAATTCATGCAAAACTCTTCTAACACTTTCAGATGTGCATTACTGCATTGCAAACAGCATTTTATTCATGCACATGACACATTTTTAATGTTTGACAGAGTTTCAGTAACATTGCATCAAACCAGGTTTGTCCGGAGCAGAAACGCTGTTTTCAGAGCTTTGAGACTCTAACATAATAATTCATGCAAAACTCTTCTAACACCTTCAGATGTGCATTACTGCATTACAAACAGCATTTTATTCATGCACATGACAAACTTTTAATGTTTGACAGAGTTTCAGTAACATTGCATCAAACCAGGTTTGTCCGGAGCAGAAACGCTGTTTTCAGAGCTTTGAAACTCTAACATAATAATTCATGCAAAACTCTTCTAACACATTCAGATGTGCATTACTGCATTACAAATAGCATTTTATTCATGCACTTGACAAACTTTTAATGTTTGACAGAGTTTCAGTAACATTGCATCAAACCAGGTTTGTCCGGAGCAGAAACGCTGTTTTCAGAGCTTTGAGACTCTAACATAATAATTCATGCAAAACTCTTCTAACACCTTCAGATGTGCAGTACTGCATTGCAAACAGCATTTTATTCATGCACATGACACATTTTTAATGTTTGACAGAGTTTCAGTAACATTGCATCAAACCAGGTTTGTCCGTAGCAGAAACGCTGTTTTCAGAGCTTTGAGACTCTAACATAATAATTCATGCAAAACTCTTCTAACACCTTCAGATGTGCATTACTGCATTACAAACAGCATTTTATTCATGCACTTGACAATTTTTTAATGTTTGACAAAGTTTCAGTAACATTGCATTAAACCAGGTTTGTCCGGAGCAGAAACGCTGTTTTCAGAGCTTTGAGACTCTAACATAATAATTCATGCAAAACTCTTCTAACACCTTCAGATGTGCAATACTGCATTGCAAACAGCATTTTATTCATGCACATGACAAACTTTTAATGTTTGACAGAGTTTCAGTAACATTGCATCAAACCAGGTTTGTGCGGAGCAGAAACGCTGTTTTCAGAGCTTTGAGACTCTAACATAATAATTCATGCAAAATTCTTCTAACACCTTCAGATGTGCATTACTGCATTGCAAACAGCATTTTATTCATGCACTTGACAATTTTTTAATGTTTGACAGAGTTTCAGTAACATTGCATCAAACCAGGTTTGTCCGGAGCAGAAACGCTGTTTTCAGAGCTTTGAGAGTCTAACATAATAATTCATGCAAAACACTTCTAACACCTTCAGATGTGCATTACTGCATTGCAAACAGCATTTTATTCATGCACATGACAAACTTTTAATGTTTGACAGAGTTTCAGTAATATTGCATCAAACCAGGTCTGTCCGGAGCAGAAACGCTGTTTTCAGAGCTTTGAGACTCTAACATCATAATTCATGCAAAACTCTTCTAACACATTCAGATGTGCATTACTGCATTACAAATAGCATTTTATTCATGCACTTGACAAACTTTTAATGTTTGACAGAGTTTCAGTAACATTGCATCAAACCAGGTTTGTCCGGAGCAGAAACGCTGTTTTCAGAGCTTTGAAACTCTAACATAATAATTCATGCAAAACTCTTCTAACACATTCAGATGTGCATTACTGCATTACAAATAGCATTTTATTCATGCACTTGACAAACTTTTAATGTTTGACACAGTTTCAGTAACATTGCATCAAACCAGGTTTGTCAGGAGCAGAAACGCTGTTTTCAGAGCTTTGAGACTCTAACATAATAATTCATGCAAAACTCTTCTAACACATTCAGATGTGCATTACTGCATTACAAATAGCATTTTATTCATGCACTTGACAAACTTTTAATGTTTGACAGAGTTTCAGTAACATTGCATCAAACCAGGTTTGTCCGGAGCAGAAACGCTGTTTTCAGAGCTTTGAGACTCTAACATAATAATTCATGCAAAATTCTTCTAACACCTTCAGATGTGCATTACTGCATTGCAAACAGCATTTTATTCATGCACTTGACAATTTTTTAATGTTTGACAGAGTTTCAGTAACATTGCATCAAACCAGGTTTGTCCGGAGCAGAAACGCTGTTTTCAGAGCTTTGAGAGTCTAACATAATAATTCATGCAAAACCCTTCTAACACCTTCAGATGTGCATTACTGCATTGCAAACAGCATTTTATTCATGCACATGACAAACTTTTAATGTTTGACAGAGTTTCAGTAATATTGCATCAAACCAGGTCTGTCCGGAGCAGAAACGCTGTTTTCAGAGCTTTGAGACTCTAACATAATAATTCATGCAAAACTCTTCTAACACCTTCAGATGTGCATTACTGCATTGCAAACAGCATTTTATTCATGCACATGACAAACTTTTAATGTTTGACAGAGTTTCAGTAACATTGCATCAAACCAGGTTTGTCCGGAGCAGAAACGCTGTTTTCAGAGCTTTGAGAGTCTAACATAATAATTCATGCAAAACTCTTCTAACACCTTCAGATGTGCATTACTGCATTGCAAATAGCATTTTATTCATGCACATGACAAACTTTTAATGTTTGACAGAGTTTCAGTAATATTGCATCAAACCAGGTCTGTCCGGAGCAGAAACGCTGTTTTCAGAGCTTTGAGACTCTAACATAATAATTCATGCAAAACTCTTCTAACACCTTCAGATGTGCATTACTGCATTGCAAACAGCATTTTATTCATGCACATGACAAACTTTTAATGTTTGACAGAGTTTCAGTAATATTGCATCAAACCAGGTCTGTCCGGAGCAGAAACGCTGTTTTCAGAGCTTTGAGACTCTAACATAATAATTCATGCAAAACTCTTCTAACACCTTCAGATGTGCATTACTGCATTGCAAACAGCATTTTATTCATGCACATGACAAACTTTTAATGTTTGACAGAGTTTCAGTAACATTGCATCAAACCAGGTTTGTCCGGAGCAGAAACGCTGTTTTCAGAGCTTTGAAACTCTAACATAATAATTCATGCAAAACTCTTCTAACACATTCAGATGTGCATTACTGCATTACAAATAGCATTTTATTCATGCACTTGACAAACTTTTAATGTTTGACAGAGTTTCAGTAACATTGCATCAAACCAGGTTTGTCCGGAGCAGAAACGCTGTTTTCAGAGATTTGAAACTCTAACATAATAATTCATGCAAAACTCTTCTAACACATTCAGATGTGCATTACTGCATTACAAATAGCATTTTATTCATGCACTTGACAAACTTTTAATGTTTGACAGAGTTTCAGTAACATTGCATCAAACCAGGTTTGTCCGGAGCAGAAACGCTGTTTTCAGAGCTTTGAGACTCTAACATAATAATTCATGCAAAACTCTTCTAACACCTTCAGATGTGCAGTACTGCATTGCAAACAGCATTTTATTCATGCACATGACACATTTTTAATGTTTGACAGAGTTTCAGTAACATTGCATCAAACCAGGTTTGTCCGTAGCAGAAACGCTGTTTTCAGAGCTTTGAGACTCTAACATAATAATTCATGCAAAACTCTTCTAACACCTTCAGATGTGCATTACTGCATTACAAACAGCATTTTATTCATGCACTTGACAATTTTTTAATGTTTGACAAAGTTTCAGTAACATTGCATCAAACCAGGTTTGTCCGGAGCAGAAACGCTGTTTTCAGAGCTTTGAGACTCTAACATAATAATTCATGCAAAACTCTTCTAACACCTTCAGATGTGCAATACTGCATTGCAAACAGCATTTTATTCATGCACATGACAAACTTTTAATGTTTGATAGAGTTTCAGTAACATTGCATCAAACCAGGTTTGTCCGGAGCAGAAACGCTGTTTTCAGAGCTTTGAGACTCTAACATAATAATTCATGCAAAATTCTTCTAACACCTTCAGATGTGCATTACTGCATTGCAAACAGCATTTTATTCATGCACTTGACAATTTTTTAATGTTTGACAGAGTTTCAGTAACATTGCATCAAACCAGGTTTGTCCGGAGCAGAAACGCTGTTTTCAGAGCTTTGAGAGTCTAACATAATAATTCATGCAAAACTCTTCTAACACCTTCAGATGTGCATTACTGCATTACAAACAGCATTTTATTCATGCACTTGACAATTTTTTAATGTTTGACAAAGTTTCAGTAACATTGCATCAAACCAGGTTTGTCCGGAGCAGAAACGCTGTTTTCAGAGCTTTGAGACTCTA
The DNA here is from genome assembly GCF_049309525.1 of Garra rufa. Taxonomy (NCBI): domain Eukaryota; kingdom Metazoa; phylum Chordata; class Actinopteri; order Cypriniformes; family Cyprinidae; genus Garra; species Garra rufa. The sequence goes on along the minus strand of NW_027394278.1, from coordinate 6,978,658 downwards.
ACATAATAATTCATGCAAAAGTCTTCTAACACCTTCAGATGTGCAATACTGCATTGCAAACAGCATTTTATTCATGCACATGACAAACTTTTAATGTTTGACAGAGTTTCAGTAACATTGCATCAAACCAGGTTTGTGCGGAGCAGAAACGCTGTTTTCAGAGCTTTGAGACTCTAACATAATAATTCATGCAAAATTCTTCTAACACCTTCAGATGTGCATTACTGCATTGCAAACAGCATTTTATTCATGCACTTGACAATTTTTTAATGTTTGACAGAGTTTCAGTAACATTGCATCAAACCAGGTTTGTCCGGAGCAGAAACGCTGTTTTCAGAGCTTTGAGACTCTAACATAATAATTCATGCAAAACTCTTCTAACACCTTCAGATGTGCATTACTGCATTGCAAACAGCATTTTATTCATGCACATGACAAACTTTTAATGTTTGACAGAGTTTCAGTAACATTGCATCAAACCAGGTTTGTCCGGAGCAGAAACGCTGTTTTCAGAGCTTTGAGACTCTAACATAATAATTCATGCAAAACTCTTCTAACACCTTCAGATGTGCATTACTGCATTGCAAATAGCATTTTATTCATGCACATGACAAACTTTTAATGTTTGACAGAGTTTCAGTAATATTGCATCAAACCAGGTCTGTCCGGAGCAGAAACGCTGTTTTCAGAGCTTTGAGACTCTAACATAATAATTCATGCAAAACTCTTCTAACACCTTCAGATGTGCATTACTGCATTGCAAATAGCATTTTATTCATGCACATGACAAACTTTTAATGTTTGACAGAGTTTCAGTAATATTGCATCAAACCAGGTCTGTCCGGAGCAGAAACGCTGTTTTCAGAGCTTTGAGACTCTAACATAATAATTCATGCAAAACTCTTCTAACACTTTCAGATGTGCATTACTGCATTGCAAACAGCATTTTATTCATGCACATGACACATTTTTAATGTTTGACAGAGTTTCAGTAACATTGCATCAAACCAGGTTTGTCCGGAGCAGAAACGCTGTTTTCAGAGCTTTGAGACTCTAACATAATAATTCATGCAAAACTCTTCTAACACCTTCAGATGTGCATTACTGCATTACAAACAGCATTTTATTCATGCACATGACAAACTTTTAATGTTTGACAGAGTTTCAGTAACATTGCATCAAACCAGGTTTGTCCGGAGCAGAAACGCTGTTTTCAGAGCTTTGAAACTCTAACATAATAATTCATGCAAAACTCTTCTAACACATTCAGATGTGCATTACTGCATTACAAATAGCATTTTATTCATGCACTTGACAAACTTTTAATGTTTGACAGAGTTTCAGTAACATTGCATCAAACCAGGTTTGTCCGGAGCAGAAACGCTGTTTTCAGAGCTTTGAGACTCTAACATAATAATTCATGCAAAACTCTTCTAACACCTTCAGATGTGCAGTACTGCATTGCAACCAGCATTTTATTCATGCACATGACACATTTTTAATGTTTGACAGAGTTTCAGTAACATTGCATCAAACCAGGTTTGTCCGTAGCAGAAACGCTGTTTTCAGAGCTTTGAGACTCTAACATAATAATTCATGCAAAACTCTTCTAACACCTTCAGATGTGCATTACTGCATTACAAACAGCATTTTATTCATGCACTTGACAATTTTTTAATGTTTGACAAAGTTTCAGTAACATTGCATCAAACCAGGTTTGTCCGGAGCAGAAACGCTGTTTTCAGAGCTTTGAGACTCTAACATAATAATTCATGCAAAACTCTTCTAACACCTTCAGATGTGCAATACTGCATTGCAAACAGCATTTTATTCATGCACATGACAAACTTTTAATGTTTGACAGAGTTTCAGTAACATTGCATCAAACCAGGTTTGTGCGGAGCAGAAACGCTGTTTTCAGAGCTTTGAGACTCTAACATAATAATTCATGCAAAATTCTTCTAACACTTTCAGATGTGCATTACTGCATTGCAAACAGCATTTTATTCATGCACTTGACAATTTTTTAATGTTTGACAGAGTTTCAGTAACATTGCATCAAACCAGGTTTGTCCGGAGCAGAAACGCTGTTTTCAGAGCTTTGAGAGTCTAACATAATAATTCATGCAAAACTCTTCTAACACCTTCAGATGTGCATTACTGCATTGCAAACAGCATTTTATTCATGCACATGACAAACTTTTAATGTTTGACAGAGTTTCAGTAATATTGCATCAAACCAGGTCTGTCCGGAGCAGAAACGCTGTTTTCAGAGCTTTGAGACTCTAACATCATAATTCATGCAAAACTCTTCTAACACATTCAGATGTGCATTACTGCATTACAAATAGCATTTTATTCATGCACTTGACAAACTTTTAATGTTTGACAGAGTTTCAGTAACATTGCATCAAACCAGGTTTGTCCGGAGCAGAAACGCTGTTTTCAGAGCTTTGAAACTCTAACATAATAATTCATGCAAAACTCTTCTAACACATTCAGATGTGCATTACTGCATTACAAATAGCATTTTATTCATGCACTTGACAAACTTTTAATGTTTGACACAGTTTCAGTAACATTGCATCAAACCAGGTTTGTCAGGAGCAGAAACGCTGTTTTCAGAGCTTTGAGACTCTAACATAATAATTCATGCAAAACTCTTCTAACACATTCAGATGTGCATTACTGCATTACAAATAGCATTTTATTCATGCACTTGACAAACTTTTAATGTTTGACAGAGTTTCAGTAACATTGCATCAAACCAGGTTTGTCCGGAGCAGAAACGCTGTTTTCAGAGCTTTGAGACTCTAACATAATAATTCATGCAAAATTCTTCTAGCACCTTCAGATGTGCATTACTGCATTGCAAACAGCATTTTATTCATGCACTTGACAATTTTTTAATGTTTGACAGAGTTTCAGTAACATTGCATCAAACCAGGTTTGTCCGGAGCAGAAACGCTGTTTTCAGAGCTTTGAGAGTCTAACATAATAATTCATGCAAAACCCTTCTAACACCTTCAGATGTGCATTACTGCATTGCAAACAGCATTTTATTCATGCACATGACAAACTTTTAATGTTTGACAGAGTTTCAGTAATATTGCATCAAACCAGGTCTGTCCGGAGCAGAAACGCTGTTTTCAGAGCTTTGAGACTCTAACATAATAATTCATGCAAAACTCTTCTAACACCTTCAGATGTGCATTACTGCATTGCAAACAGCATTTTATTCATGCACATGACAAACTTTTAATGTTTGACAGAGTTTCAGTAACATTGCATCAAACCAGGTTTGTCCTGAGCAGAAACGCTGTTTTCAGAGCTTTGAGACTCTAACATAATAATTCATGCAAAACTCTTCTAACACCTTCAGATGTGCATTACTGCATTGCAAACAGCATTTTATTCATGCACATGACAAACTTTTAATGTTTGACAGAGTTTCAGTAACATTGCATCAAACCAGGTTTGTCCGGAGCAGAAACGCTGTTTTCAGAGCTTTGAAACTCTAACATAATAATTCATGCAAAACTCTTCTAACACATTCAGATGTGCATTACTGCATTACAAATAGCATTTTATTCATGCACTTGACAAACTTTTAATGTTTGACAGAGTTTCAGTAACATTGCATCAAACCAGGTTTGTCCGGAGCAGAAACGCTGTTTTCAGAGCTTTGAGACTAACATAATAATTCATGCAAAACTCTTCTAACACCTTCAGATGTGCATTACTGCATTGCAAACAGCATTTTATTCATGCACATGACAAACTTTTAATGTTTGACAGAGTTTCAGTAATATTGCATCAAACCAGGTTTGTCCGGAGCAGAAACGCTTTTTTCAGAGCTTTGAGACTCTAACATAATAATTCATGCAAAACTCTTCTAACACCTTCAGATGTGCAATACTGCATTGCAAACAGCATTTTATTCATGCACATGACAAACTTTTAATGTTTGACAGAGTTTCAGTAACATTGCATCAAACCAGGTTTGTCCGGAGCAGAAACGCTGTTTTCAGAGCTTTGAGACTCTAACATAATAATTCATGCAAAATTCTTCTAACACCTTCAGATGTGCATTACTGCATTGCAAACAGCATTTTATTCATGCACTTGACAATTTTTTAATGTTTGACAGAGTTTCAGTAACATTGCATCAAACCAGGTTTGTCCGGAGCAGAAACGCTGTTTTCAGAGCTTTGAGAGTCTAACATAATAATTCATGCAAAACTCTTCTAACACCTTCAGATGTGCATTACTGCATTGCAAACAGCATTTTATTCATGCACATGACAAACTTTTAATGTTTGACAGAGTTTCAGTAATATTGCATCAAACCAGGTCTGTCCGGAGCAGAAACGCTGTTTTCAGAGCTTTGAGACTCTAACATAATAATTCATGCAAAACTCTTCTAACACCTTCAGATGTGCATTACTGCATTGCAAACAGCATTTTATTCATGCACATGACAAACTTTTAATGTTTGACAGAGTTTCAGTAACATTGCATCAAACCAGGTTTGTCCTGAGCAGAAACGCTGTTTTCAGAGCTTTGAGACTCTAACATAATAATTCATGCAAAACTCTTCTAACACCTTCAGATGTGCATTACTGCATTGCAAACAGCATTTTATTCATGCACATGACAAACTTTTAATGTTTGACAGAGTTTCAGTAACATTGCATCAAACCAGGTTTGTCCGGAGCAGAAACGCTGTTTTCAGAGCTTTGAGACTCTAACATAATAATTCATGCAAAACTCTTCTAACACCTTCAGATGTGCATTACTGCATTGCAAACAGCATTTTATTCATGCACATGACAAACTTTTAATGTTTGACAGAGTTTCAGTAACATTGCATCAAACCAGGTTTGTCCGGAGCAGAAACGCTGTTTTCAGAGCTTTGAAACTCTAACATAATAATTCAAGCAAAACTCTTCTAACACATTCAGATGTGCATTACTGCATTACAAATAGCATTTTATTCATGCACTTGACAAACTTTTAATGTTTGACAGAGTTTCAGTAACATTGCATCAAAACAGGTTTGTCCGGAGCAGAAACGCTGTTTTCAGAGCTTTGAGACTCTAACATAATAATTCATGCAAAACTCTTCTAACACCTTCAGATGTGCAGTACTGCATTGCAAACAGCATTTTATTCATGCACATGACAAACTTTTAATGTTTGACAGAGTTTCAGTAATATTGCATCAAACCAGGTCTGTCCGGAGCAGAAACGCTGTTTTCAGAGCTTTGAGACTCTAACATAATAATTCATGCAAAACTCTTCTAACACCTTCAGATGTGCATTACTGCATTGCAAATAGCATTTTATTCATGCACATGACAAACTTTTAATGTTTGACAGAGTTTAAGTAATATTGCATCAAACCAGGTCTGTCCGGAGCAGAAACGCTGTTTTCAGAGCTTTGAGACTCTAACATAATAATTCATGCAAAACTCTTCTAACACCTTCAGATGTGCATTACTGCATTGCAAACAGCATTTTATTCATGCACATGACAAACTTTTAATGTTTGACAGAGTTTCAGTAATATTGCATCAAACCAGGTCTGTCCGGAGCAGAAACGCTGTTTTCAGAGCTTTGAGACTCAAACATAATAATTCATGCAAAACTCTTCTAACACCTTCAGATGTGCATTACTGCATTGCAAACAGCATTTTATTCATGCACATGACAAACTTTTAATGTTTGACAGAGTTTCAGTAACATTGCATCAAACCAGGTTTGTCCGGAGCAGAAACGCTGTTTTCAGAGCTTTGAAACTCTAACATAATAATTCATGCAAAACTCTTCTAACACATTCAGATGTGCATTACTGCATTACAAATAGCATTTTATTCATGCACTTGACAAACTTTTAATGTTTGACAGAGTTTCAGTAACATTGCATCAAACCAGGTTTGTCCGGAGCAGAAACGCTGTTTTCAGAGATTTGAGAGTCTAACATAATAATTCATGCAAAACTCTTCTAACACCTTCAGATGTGCATTACTGCATTACAAACAGCATTTTATTCATGCACTTGACAATTTTTTAATGTTTGACAAAGTTTCAGTAACATTGCATCCAACCAGGTTTGTCCGGAGCAGAAACGCTGTTTTCAGAGCTTTGAGACTCTAACATAATAATTCATGCAAAAGTCTTCTAACACCTTCAGATGTGCAATACTGCATTGCAAACAGCATTTTATTCATGCACATGACAAACTTTTAATGTTTGACAGAGTTTCAGTAACATTGCATCAAACCAGGTTTGTCCTGAGCAGAAACGCTGTTTTCAGAGCTTTGAGACTCTAACATAATAATTCATGCAAAACTCTTCTAACACCTTCAGATGTGCATTACTGCATTGCAAACAGCATTTTATTCATGCACATGACAAACTTTTAATGTTTGACAGAGTTTCAGTAACATTGCATCAAACCAGGTTTGTCCGGAGCAGAAACGCTGTTTTCAGAGCTTTGAAACTCTAACATAATAATTCATGCAAAACTCTTCTAACACATTCAGATGTGCATTACTGCATTGCAAACAGCATTTTATTCATGCACATGACAAACTTTTAATGTTTGACAGAGTTTCAGTAACATTGCATCAAACCAGGTCTGTCCGGAGCAGAAACGCTGTTTTCAGAGCTTTGAGACTCTAACATAATAATTCATGCAAAACTCTTCTAACACCTTCAGATGTGCATTACTGCATTGCAAATAGCATTTTATTCATGCACATGACAAACTTTTAATGTTTGACAGAGTTTCAGTAATATTGCATCAAACCAGGTCTGTCCGGAGCAGAAACGCTGTTTTCAGAGCTTTGAGACTCTAACATAATAATTCATGCAAAACTCTTCTAACACTTTCAGATGTGCATTACTGCATTGCAAACAGCATTTTATTCATGCACATGACACATTTTTAATGTTTGACAGAGTTTCAGTAACATTGCATCAAACCAGGTTTGTCCGGAGCAGAAACGCTGTTTTCAGAGCTTTGAGACTCTAACATAATAATTCATGCAAAACTCTTCTAACACCTTCAGATGTGCATTACTGCATTACAAATAGCATTTTATTCATGCACTTGACAAACTTTTAATGTTTGACAGAGTTTCAGTAACATTGCATCAAACCAGGTTTGTCCGGAGCAGAAACGCTGTTTTCAGAGCTTTGAGACTCTAACATAATAATTCATGCAAAACTCTTCTAACACCTTCAGATGTGCAGTACTGCATTGCAAACAGCATTTTATTCATGCACATGACAAACTTTTAATGTTTGACAGAGTTTCAGTAATATTGCATCAAACCAGGTCTGTCCGGAGCAGAAACGCTGTTTTCAGAGCTTTGAGACTCTAACATAATAATTCATGCAAAACTCTTCTAACACCTTCAGATGTGCATTACTGCATTGCAAATAGCATTTTATTCATGCACATGACAAACTTTTAATGTTTGACAGAGTTTCAGTAATATTGCATCAAACCAGGTCTGTCCAGAGCAGAAACGCTGTTTTCAGAGCTTTGAGACTCTAACATAATAATTCATGCAAAACTCTTCTAACACTTTCAGATGTGCATTACTGCATTGCAAACAGCATTTTATTCATGCACATGACACATTTTTAATGTTTGACAGAGTTTCAGTAACATTGCATCAAACCAGGTTTGTCCGGAGCAGAAACGCTGTTTTCAGAGCTTTGAGAGTCTAACATAATAATTCATGCAAAACTCTTCTAACACCTTCAGATGTGCATTACTGCATTGCAAACAGCATTTTATTCATGCACATGACAAACTTTTAATGTTTGACAGAGTTTCAGTAATATTGCATCAAACCAGGTCTGTCCGGAGCAGAAACGCTGTTTTCAGAGCTTTGAGACTCTAACATCATAATTCATGCAAAACTCTTCTAACACCTTCAGATGTGCATTACTGCATTGCAAACAGCATTTTATTCATGCACTTGACAATTTTTTAATGTTTGACAGAGTTTCAGTAACATTGCATCAAACCAGGTTTGTCCGGAGCAGAAACGCTGTTTTCAGAGCTTTGAGACTCTAACATAATAATTCATGCAAAACTCTTCTAACACCTTCAGATGTGCATTACTGCATTGCAAACAGCATTTTATTCATGCACATGACAAACTTTTAATGTTTGACAGAGTTTCAGTAACATTGCATCAAACCAGGTTTGTCCGGAGCAGAAACGCTGTTTTCAGAGCTTTGAGACTCTAACATAATAATTCATGCAAAACTCTTCTAACACCTTCAGATGTGCATTACTGCATTGCAAATAGCATTTTATTCATGCACATGACAAACTTTTAATGTTTGACAGAGTTTCAGTAATATTGCATCAAACCAGGTCTGTCCGGAGCAGAAACGCTGTTTTCAGAGCTTTGAGACTCTAACATAATAATTCATGCAAAACTCTTCTAACACCTTCAGATGTGCATTACTGCATTGCAAATAGCATTTTATTCATGCACATGACAAACTTTTAATGTTTGACAGAGTTTCAGTAATATTGCATCAAACCAGGTCTGTCCGGAGCAGAAACGCTGTTTTCAGAGCTTTGAGACTCTAACATAATAATTCATGCAAAACTCTTCTAACACTTTCAGATGTGCATTACTGCATTGCAAACAGCATTTTATTCATGCACATGACACATTTTTAATGTTTGACAGAGTTTCAGTAACATTGCATCAAACCAGGTTTGTCCGGAGCAGAAACGCTGTTTTCAGAGCTTTGAGACTCTAACATAATAATTCATGCAAAACTCTTCTAACACCTTCAGATGTGCATTACTGCATTACAAACAGCATTTTATTCATGCACATGACAAACTTTTAATGTTTGACAGAGTTTCAGTAACATTGCATCAAACCAGGTTTGTCCGGAGCAGAAACGCTGTTTTCAGAGCTTTGAAACTCTAACATAATAATTCATGCAAAACTCTTCTAACACATTCAGATGTGCATTACTGCATTACAAATAGCATTTTATTCATGCACTTGACAAACTTTTAATGTTTGACAGAGTTTCAGTAACATTGCATCAAACCAGGTTTGTCCGGAGCAGAAACGCTGTTTTCAGAGCTTTGAGACTCTAACATAATAATTCATGCAAAACTCTTCTAACACCTTCAGATGTGCAGTACTGCATTGCAACCAGCATTTTATTCATGCACATGACACATTTTTAATGTTTGACAGAGTTTCAGTAACATTGCATCAAACCAGGTTTGTCCGTAGCAGAAACGCTGTTTTCAGAGCTTTGAGACTCTAACATAATAATTCATGCAAAACTCTTCTAACACCTTCAGATGTGCATTACTGCATTACAAACAGCATTTTATTCATGCACTTGACAATTTTTTAATGTTTGACAAAGTTTCAGTAACATTGCATCAAACCAGGTTTGTCCGGAGCAGAAACGCTGTTTTCAGAGCTTTGAGACTCTAACATAATAATTCATGCAAAACTCTTCTAACACCTTCAGATGTGCAATACTGCATTGCAAACAGCATTTTATTCATGCACATGACAAACTTTTAATGTTTGACAGAGTTTCAGTAACATTGCATCAAACCAGGTTTGTGCGGAGCAGAAACGCTGTTTTCAGAGCTTTGAGACTCTAACATAATAATTCATGCAAAATTCTTCTAACACTTTCAGATGTGCATTACTGCATTGCAAACAGCATTTTATTCATGCACTTGACAATTTTTTAATGTTTGACAGAGTTTCAGTAACATTGCATCAAACCAGGTTTGTCCGGAGCAGAAACGCTGTTTTCAGAGCTTTGAGAGTCTAACATAATAATTCATGCAAAACTCTTCTAACACCTTCAGATGTGCATTACTGCATTGCAAACAGCATTTTATTCATGCACATGACAAACTTTTAATGTTTGACAGAGTTTCAGTAATATTGCATCAAACCAGGTCTGTCCGGAGCAGAAACGCTGTTTTCAGAGCTTTGAGACTCTAACATCATAATTCATGCAAAACTCTTCTAACACATTCAGATGTGCATTACTGCATTACAAATAGCATTTTATTCATGCACTTGACAAACTTTTAATGTTTGACAGAGTTTCAGTAACATTGCATCAAACCAGGTTTGTCCGGAGCAGAAACGCTGTTTTCAGAGCTTTGAAACTCTAACATAATAATTCATGCAAAACTCTTCTAACACATTCAGATGTGCATTACTGCATTACAAATAGCATTTTATTCATGCACTTGACAAACTTTTAATGTTTGACACAGTTTCAGTAACATTGCATCAAACCAGGTTTGTCAGGAGCAGAAACGCTGTTTTCAGAGCTTTGAGACTCTAACATAATAATTCATGCAAAACTCTTCTAACACATTCAGATGTGCATTACTGCATTACAAATAGCATTTTATTCATGCACTTGACAAACTTTTAATGTTTGACAGAGTTTCAGTAACATTGCATCAAACCAGGTTTGTCCGGAGCAGAAACGCTGTTTTCAGAGCTTTGAGACTCTAACATAATAATTCATGCAAAATTCTTCTAGCACCTTCAGATGTGCATTACTGCATTGCAAACAGCATTTTATTCATGCACTTGACAATTTTTTAATGTTTGACAGAGTTTCAGTAACATTGCATCAAACCAGGTTTGTCCGGAGCAGAAACGCTGTTTTCAGAGCTTTGAGAGTCTAACATAATAATTCATGCAAAACCCTTCTAACACCTTCAGATGTGCATTACTGCATTGCAAACAGCATTTTATTCATGCACATGACAAACTTTTAATGTTTGACAGAGTTTCAGTAATATTGCATCAAACCAGGTCTGTCCGGAGCAGAAACGCTGTTTTCAGAGCTTTGAGACTCTAACATAATAATTCATGCAAAACTCTTCTAACACCTTCAGATGTGCATTACTGCATTGCAAACAGCATTTTATTCATGCACATGACAAACTTTTAATGTTTGACAGAGTTTCAGTAACATTGCATCAAACCAGGTTTGTCCTGAGCAGAAACGCTGTTTTCAGAGCTTTGAGACTCTAACATAATAATTCATGCAAAACTCTTCTAACACCTTCAGATGTGCATTACTGCATTGCAAACAGCATTTTATTCATGCACATGACAAACTTTTAATGTTTGACAGAGTTTCAGTAACATTGCATCAAACCAGGTTTGTCCGGAGCAGAAACGCTGTTTTCAGAGCTTTGAAACTCTAACATAATAATTCATGCAAAACTCTTCTAACACATTCAGATGTGCATTACTGCATTACAAATAGCATTTTATTCATGCACTTGACAAACTTTTAATGTTTGACAGAGTTTCAGTAACATTGCATCAAACCAGGTTTGTCCGGAGCAGAAACGCTGTTTTCAGAGCTTTGAGACTAACATAATAATTCATGCAAAACTCTTCTAACACCTTCAGATGTGCATTACTGCATTGCAAACAGCATTTTATTCATGCACATGACAAACTTTTAATGTTTGACAGAGTTTCAGTAATATTGCATCAAACCAGGTTTGTCCGGAGCAGAAACGCTTTTTTCAGAGCTTTGAGACTCTAACATAATAATTCATGCAAAACTCTTCTAACACCTTCAGATGTGCAATACTGCATTGCAAACAGCATTTTATTCATGCACATGACAAACTTTTAATGTTTGACAGAGTTTCAGTAACATTGCATCAAACCAGGTTTGTCCGGAGCAGAAACGCTGTTTTCAGAGCTTTGAGACTCTAACATAATAATTCATGCAAAATTCTTCTAACACCTTCAGATGTGCATTACTGCATTGCAAACAGCATTTTATTCATGCACTTGACAATTTTTTAATGTTTGACAGAGTTTCAGTAACATTGCATCAAACCAGGTTTGTCCGGAGCAGAAACGCTGTTTTCAGAGCTTTGAGAGTCTAACATAATAATTCATGCAAAACTCTTCTAACACCTTCAGATGTGCATTACTGCATTGCAAACAGCATTTTATTCATGCACATGACAAACTTTTAATGTTTGACAGAGTTTCAGTAATATTGCATCAAACCAGGTCTGTCCGGAGCAGAAACGCTGTTTTCAGAGCTTTGAGACTCTAACATAATAATTCATGCAAAACTCTTCTAACACCTTCAGATGTGCATTACTGCATTGCAAACAGCATTTTATTCATGCACATGACAAACTTTTAATGTTTGACAGAGTTTCAGTAACATTGCATCAAACCAGGTTTGTCCTGAGCAGAAACGCTGTTTTCAGAGCTTTGAGACTCTAACATAATAATTCATGCAAAACTCTTCTAACACCTTCAGATGTGCATTACTGCATTGCAAACAGCATTTTATTCATGCACATGACAAACTTTTAATGTTTGACAGAGTTTCAGTAACATTGCATCAAACCAGGTTTGTCCGGAGCAGAAACGCTGTTTTCAGAGCTTTGAGACTCTAACATAATAATTCATGCAAAACTCTTCTAACACCTTCAGATGTGCATTACTGCATTGCAAACAGCATTTTATTCATGCACATGACAAACTTTTAATGTTTGACAGAGTTTCAGTAACATTGCATCAAACCAGGTTTGTCCGGAGCAGAAACGCTGTTTTCAGAGCTTTGAAACTCTAACATAATAATTCAAGCAAAACTCTTCTAACACATTCAGATGTGCATTACTGCATTACAAATAGCATTTTATTCATGCACTTGACAAACTTTTAATGTTTGACAGAGTTTCAGTAACATTGCATCAAAACAGGTTTGTCCGGAGCAGAAACGCTGTTTTCAGAGCTTTGAGACTCTAACATAATAATTCATGCAAAACTCTTCTAACACCTTCAGATGTGCAGTACTGCATTGCAAACAGCATTTTATTCATGCACATGACAAACTTTTAATGTTTGACAGAGTTTCAGTAATATTGCATCAAACCAGGTCTGTCCGGAGCAGAAACGCTGTTTTCAGAGCTTTGAGACTCTAACATAATAATTCATGCAAAACTCTTCTAACACCTTCAGATGTGCATTACTGCATTGCAAATAGCATTTTATTCATGCACATGACAAACTTTTAATGTTTGACAGAGTTTAAGTAATATTGCATCAAACCAGGTCTGTCCGGAGCAGAAACGCTGTTTTCAGAGCTTTGAGACTCTAACATAATAATTCATGCAAAACTCTTCTAACACCTTCAGATGTGCATTACTGCATTGCAAACAGCATTTTATTCATGCACATGACAAACTTTTAATGTTTGACAGAGTTTCAGTAATATTGCATCAAACCAGGTCTGTCCGGAGCAGAAACGCTGTTTTCAGAGCTTTGAGACTCAAACATAATAATTCATGCAAAACTCTTCTAACACCTTCAGATGTGCATTACTGCATTGCAAACAGCATTTTATTCATGCACATGACAAACTTTTAATGTTTGACAGAGTTTCAGTAACATTGCATCAAACCAGGTTTGTCCGGAGCAGAAACGCTGTTTTCAGAGCTTTGAAACTCTAACATAATAATTCATGCAAAACTCTTCTAACACATTCAGATGTGCATTACTGCATTACAAATAGCATTTTATTCATGCACTTGACAAACTTTTAATGTTTGACAGAGTTTCAGTAACATTGCATCAAACCAGGTTTGTCCGGAGCAGAAACGCTGTTTTCAGAGATTTGAGAGTCTAACATAATAATTCATGCAAAACTCTTCTAACACCTTCAGATGTGCATTACTGCATTACAAACAGCATTTTATTCATGCACTTGACAATTTTTTAATGTTTGACAAAGTTTCAGTAACATTGCATCCAACCAGGTTTGTCCGGAGCAGAAACGCTGTTTTCAGAGCTTTGAGACTCTAACATAATAATTCATGCAAAAGTCTTCTAACACCTTCAGATGTGCAATACTGCATTGCAAACAGCATTTTATTCATGCACATGACAAACTTTTAATGTTTGACAGAGTTTCAGTAACATTGCATCAAACCAGGTTTGTCCTGAGCAGAAACGCTGTTTTCAGAGCTTTGAGACTCTAACATAATAATTCATGCAAAACTCTTCTAACACCTTCAGATGTGCATTACTGCATTGCAAACAGCATTTTATTCATGCACATGACAAACTTTTAATGTTTGACAGAGTTTCAGTAACATTGCATCAAACCAGGTTTGTCCGGAGCAGAAACGCTGTTTTCAGAGCTTTGAAACTCTAACATAATAATTCATGCAAAACTCTTCTAACACATTCAGATGTGCATTACTGCATTGCAAACAGCATTTTATTCATGCACATGACAAACTTTTAATGTTTGACAGAGTTTCAGTAACATTGCATCAAACCAGGTCTGTCCGGAGCAGAAACGCTGTTTTCAGAGCTTTGAGACTCTAACATAATAATTCATGCAAAACTCTTCTAACACCTTCAGATGTGCATTACTGCATTGCAAATAGCATTTTATTCATGCACATGACAAACTTTTAATGTTTGACAGAGTTTCAGTAATATTGCATCAAACCAGGTCTGTCCGGAGCAGAAACGCTGTTTTCAGAGCTTTGAGACTCTAACATAATAATTCATGCAAAACTCTTCTAACACTTTCAGATGTGCATTACTGCATTGCAAACAGCATTTTATTCATGCACATGACACATTTTTAATGTTTGACAGAGTTTCAGTAACATTGCATCAAACCAGGTTTGTCCGGAGCAGAAACGCTGTTTTCAGAGCTTTGAGACTCTAACATAATAATTCATGCAAAACTCTTCTAACACCTTCAGATGTGCATTACTGCATTACAAATAGCATTTTATTCATGCACTTGACAAACTTTTAATGTTTGACAGAGTTTCAGTAACATTGCATCAAACCAGGTTTGTCCGGAGCAGAAACGCTGTTTTCAGAGCTTTGAGACTCTAACATAATAATTCATGCAAAACTCTTCTAACACCTTCAGATGTGCAGTACTGCATTGCAAACAGCATTTTATTCATGCACATGACAAACTTTTAATGTTTGACAGAGTTTCAGTAATATTGCATCAAACCAGGTCTGTCCGGAGCAGAAACGCTGTTTTCAGAGCTTTGAGACTCTAACATAATAATTCATGCAAAACTCTTCTAACACCTTCAGATGTGCATTACTGCATTGCAAATAGCATTTTATTCATGCACATGACAAACTTTTAATGTTTGACAGAGTTTCAGTAATATTGCATCAAACCAGGTCTGTCCAGAGCAGAAACGCTGTTTTCAGAGCTTTGAGACTCTAACATAATAATTCATGCAAAACTCTTCTAACACTTTCAGATGTGCATTACTGCATTGCAAACAGCATTTTATTCATGCACATGACACATTTTTAATGTTTGACAGAGTTTCAGTAACATTGCATCAAACCAGGTTTGTCCGGAGCAGAAACGCTGTTTTCAGAGCTTTGAGAGTCTAACATAATAATTCATGCAAAACTCTTCTAACACCTTCAGATGTGCATTACTGCATTGCAAACAGCATTTTATTCATGCACATGACAAACTTTTAATGTTTGACAGAGTTTCAGTAATATTGCATCAAACCAGGTCTGTCCGGAGCAGAAACGCTGTTTTCAGAGCTTTGAGACTCTAACATCATAATTCATGCAAAACTCTTCTAACACATTCAGATGTGCATTACTGCATTACAAATAGCATTTTATTCATGCACTTGACAAACTTTTAATGTTTGACAGAGTTTCAGTAACATTGCATCAAACCAGGTTTGTCCGGAGCAGAAACGCTGTTTTCAGAGCTTTGAAACTCTAACATAATAATTCATGCAAAACTCTTCTAACACATTCAGATGTGCATTACTGCATTACAAATAGCATTTTATTCATGCACTTGACAAACTTTTAATGTTTGACACAGTTTCAGTAACATTGCATCAAACCAGGTTTGTCAGGAGCAGAAACGCTGTTTTCAGAGCTTTGAGACTCTAACATAATAATTCATGCAAAACTCTTCTAACACATTCAGATGTGCATTACTGCATTACAAATAGCATTTTATTCATGCACTTGACAAACTTTTAATGTTTGACAGAGTTTCAGTAACATTGCATCAAACCAGGTTTGTCCGGAGCAGAAACGCTGTTTTCAGAGCTTTGAGACTCTAACATAATAATTCATGCAAAACTCTTCTAACACCTTCAGATGTGCATTACTGCATTGCAAACAGCATTTTATTCATGCACATGACAAACTTTTAATGTTTGACACAGTTTCAGTAATATTGCATCAAACCAGGTTTGTCCGGAGCAGAAACGCTGTTTTCAGAGCTTTGAGACTCTAACATAATAATTCATGCAAAACTCTTCTAACACCTTCAGATGTGCATTACTGCATTGCAAACAGCATTTTATTCATGCACATGACAAACTTTTAATGTTTGACAGAGTTTCAGTAACATTGCATCAAACCAGTTTTGTCCTGAGCAGAAACGCTGTTTTCAGAGCTTTGAGACTCTAACATAATAATTCATGCAAAACTCTTCTAACACCTTCAGATGTGCATTACTGCATTGCAAACAGCATTTTATTCATGCACATGACAAACTTTTAATGTTTGACAGAGTTTCAGTAACATTGCATCAAACCAGTTTTGTCCTGAGCAGAAACGCTGTTTTCAGAGCTTTGAGACTCTAACATAATAATTCATGCAAAACTCTTCTAACACCTTCAGATGTGCATTACTGCATTGCAAACAGCATTTTATTCATGCACATGACAAACTTTTAATGTTTGACAGAGTTTCAGTAACATTGCATCAAACCACGTTTGTCCGGAGCAGAAACGCTGTTTTCAGAGCTTTGAAACTCTAACATAATAATTCATGCAAAACTCTTCTAACACCTTCAGATGTGCAGTACTGCATTGCAAACAGCATTTTATTCATGCACATGACAAACTTTTAATGTTTGACAGAGTTTCAGTAATATTGCATCAAACCAGGTTTGTCCGGAGCAGAAACGCTGTTTTCAGAGCTTTGAGACTCTAACATAATAATTCATGCAAAACTCTTCTAACACCTTCAGATGTGCATTACTGCATTACAAACAGCATTTTATTCATGCACTTGACAATTTTTTAATGTTTGACAAAGTTTCAGTAACATTGCATCAAACCAGGTTTGTCCGGAGCAGAAACGCTGTTTTCAGAGCTTTGAGACTCTAACATAATAATTCATGCAAAACTCTTCTAACACCTTCAGATGTGCAATACTGCATTGCAAACAGCATTTTATTCATGCACATGACAAACTTTTAATGTTTGACAGAGTTTCAGTAACATTGCATCAAACCAGGTTTGTGCGGAGCAGAAACGCTGTTTTCAGAGCTTTGAGACTCTAACATAATAATTCATGCAAAATTCTTCTAACACCTTCAGATGTGCATTACTGCATTGCAAACAGCATTTTATTCATGCACTTGACAATTTTTTAATGTTTGACAGAGTTTCAATAACATTGCATCAAACCAGGTTTGTCCGGAGCAGAAACGCTGTTTTCAGAGCTTTGAGAGTCTAACATAATAATTCATGCAAAACTCTTCTAACACCTTCAGATGTGCATTACTGCATTGCAAACAGCATTTTATTCATGCACATGACAAACTTTTAATGTTTGACAGAGTTTCAGTAATATTGCATCAAACCAGGTCTGTCCGGAGCAGAAACGCTGTTTTCAGAGCTTTGAGACTCTAACATAATAATTCATGCAAAACTCTTCTAACACCTTCAGATGTGCATTACTGCATTGCAAACAGCATTTTATTCATGCACATGACAAACTTTTAATGTTTGACAGAGTTTCAGTAACATTGCATCAAACCAGGTTTGTCCTGAGCAGAAACGCTATTTTCAGAGCTTTGAGACTCTAACATAATAATTCATGCAAAACTCTTCTAACACCTTCAGATGTGCATTACTGCATTGCAAACAGCATTTTATTCATGCACATGACAAACTTTTAATGTTTGACAGAGTTTCAGTAACATTGCATCAAACCAGGTTTGTCCGGAGCAGAAACGCTGTTTTCAGAGCTTTGAAACTCTAACATAATAATTCATGCAAAACTCTTCTAACACATTCAGATGTGCATTACTGCATTGCAAACAGCATTTTATTCATGCACATGACAAACTTTTAATGTTTGACAGAGTTTCAGTAATATTGCATCAAACCAGGTCTGTCCGGAGCAGAAACGCTGTTTTCAGAGCTTTGAGACTCTAACATAATAATTCATGCAAAACTCTTCTAACACCTTCAGATGTGCATTACTGCATTGCAAATAGCATTTTATTCATGCACATGACAAACTTTTAATGTTTGACAGAGTTTCAGTAATATTGCATCAAACCAGGTCTGTCCGGAGCAGAAACGCTGTTTTCAGAGCTTTGAGACTCTAACATAATAATTCATGCAAAACTCTTCTAACACTTTCAGATGTGCATTACTGCATTGCAAACAGCATTTTATTCATGCACATGACACATTTTTAATGTTTGACAGAGTTTCAGTAACATTGCATCAAACCAGGTTTGTCCGGAGCAGAAACGCTGTTTTCAGAGCTTTGAGACTCTAACATAATAATTCATGCAAAACTCTTCTAACACCTTCAGATGTGCATTACTGCATTACAACTAGCATTTTATTCATGCACTTGACAAACTTTTAATGTTTGACAGAGTTTCAGTAACATTGCATCAAACCAGGTTTGTCCGGAGCAGAAACGCTGTTTTCAGAGCTTTGAGACTCTAACATAATAATTCATGCAAAACTCTTCTAACACCTTCAGATGTGCATTACTGCATTGCAAACAGCATTTTATTCATGCACATGACAAACTTTTAATGTTTGACAGAGTTTCAGTAATATTGCATCAAACCAGGTCTGTCCGGAGCAGAAACGCTGTTTTCAGAGCTTTGAGACTCTAACATAATAATTCATGCAAAACTCTTCTAACACCTTCAGATGTGCATTACTGCATTGCAAACAGCATTTTATTCATGCACATGACAAACTTTTAATGTTTGACAGAGTTTCAGTAACATTGCATCAAACCAGGTTTGTCCGGAGCAGAAACGCTGTTTTCAGAGCTTTGAAACTCTAACATAATAATTCATGCAAAACTCTTCTAACACATTCAGATGTGCATTACTGCATTACAAATAGCATTTTATTCATGCACTTGACAAACTTTTAATGTTTGACAGAGTTTCAGTAACATTGCATCAAACCAGGTTTGTCCGGAGCAGAAACGCTGTTTTCAGAGATTTGAGAGTCTAACATAATAATTCATGCAAAACTCTTCTAACACCTTCAGATGTGCATTACTGCATTACAAACAGCATTTTATTCATGCACTTGACAATTTTTTAATGTTTGACAAAGTTTCAGTAACATTGCATCAAACCAGGTTTGTCCGGAGCAGAAACGCTGTTTTCAGAGCTTTGAGACTCTAACATAATAATTCATGCAAAAGTCTTCTAACACCTTCAGATGTGCAATACTGCATTGCAAACAGCATTTTATTCATGCACATGACAAACTTTTAATGTTTGACAGAGTTTCAGTAACATTGCATCAAACCAGGTTTGTCCTGAGCAGAAACGCTGTTTTCAGAGCTTTGAGACTCTAACATAATAATTCATGCAAAACTCTTCTAACACCTTCAGATGTGCATTACTGCATTGCAAACAGCATTTTATTCATGCACATGACAAACTTTTAATGTTTGACAGAGTTTCAGTAACATTGCATCAAACCAGGTTTGTCCGGAGCAGAAACGCTGTTTTCAGAGCTTTGAAACTCTAACATAATAATTCATGCAAAACTCTTCTAACACATTCAGATGTGCATTACTGCATTGCAAACAGCATTTTATTCATGCACATGACAAACTTTTAATGTTTGACAGAGTTTCAGTAACATTGCATCAAACCAGGTTTGTCCTGAGCAGAAACGCTGTTTTCAGAGCTTTGAGACTCTAACATAATAATTCATGCAAAACTCTTCTAACACCTTCAGATGTGCATTACTGCATTGCAAACAGCATTTTATTCATGCACATGACAAACTTTTAATGTTTGACAGAGTTTCAGTAACATTGCATCAAACCAGGTTTGTCCGGAGCAGAAACGCTGTTTTCAGAGCTTTGAAACTCTAACATAATAATTCATGCAAAACTCTTCTAACACATTCAGATGTGCATTACTGCATTGCAAACAGCATTTTATTCATGCACATGACAAACTTTTAATGTTTGACAGAGTTTCAGTAATATTGCATCAAACCAGGTCTGTCCGGAGCAGAAACGCTGTTTTCAGAGCTTTGAGACTCTAACATAATAATTCATGCAAAACTCTTCTAACACCTTCAGATGTGCATTACTGCATTGCAAATAGCATTTTATTCATGCACATGACAAACTTTTAATGTTTGACAGAGTTTCAGTAATATTGCATCAAACCAGGTCTGTCCGGAGCAGAAACGCTGTTTTCAGAGCTTTGAGACTCTAACATAATAATTCATGCAAAACTCTTCTAACACTTTCAGATGTGCATTACTGCATTGCAAACAGCATTTTATTCATGCACATGACACATTTTTAATGTTTGACAGAGTTTCAGTAACAATGCATCAAACCAGGTTTGTCCGGAGCAGAAACGCTGTTTTCAGAGCTTTGAGACTCTAACATAATAATTCATGCAAAACTCTTCTAACACCTTCAGATGTGCATTACTGCATTACAAATAGCATTTTATTCATGCACTTGACAAACTTTTAATGTTTGACAGAGTTTCAGTAACATTGCATCAAACCAGGTTTGTCCGGAGCAGAAACGCTGTTTTCAGAGCTTTGAGACTCTAACATAATAATTCATGCAAAACTCTTCTAACACCTTCAGATGTGCAGTACTGCATTGCAAACAGCATTTTATTCATGCACATGACAAACTTTTAATGTTTGACAGAGTTTCAGTAATATTGCATCAAACCAGGTCTGTCCGGAGCAGAAACGCTGTTTTCAGAGCTTTGAGACTCTAACATAATAATTCATGCAAAACTCTTCTAACACCTTCAGATGTGCATTACTGCATTGCAAATAGCATTTTATTCATGCACATGACAAACTTTTAATGTTTGACAGAGTTTCAGTAATATTGCATCAAACCAGGTCTGTCCAGAGCAGAAACGCTGTTTTCAGAGCTTTGAGACTCTAACATAATAATTCATGCAAAACTCTTCTAACACTTTCAGATGTGCATTACTGCATTGCAAACAGCATTTTATTCATGCACATGACACATTTTTAATGTTTGACAGAGTTTCAGTAACATTGCATCAAACCAGGTTTGTCCGGAGCAGAAACGCTGTTTTCAGAGCTTTGAGAGTCTAACATAATAATTCATGCAAAACTCTTCTAACACCTTCAGATGTGCATTACTGCATTGCAAACAGCATTTTATTCATGCACATGACAAACTTTTAATGTTTGACAGAGTTTCAGTAATATTGCATCAAACCAGGTCTGTCCGGAGCAGAAACGCTGTTTTCAGAGCTTTGAGACTCTAACATCATAATTCATGCAAAACTCTTCTAACACATTCAGATGTGCATTACTGCATTACAAATAGCATTTTATTCATGCACTTGACAAACTTTTAATGTTTGACAGAGTTTCAGTAACATTGCATCAAACCAGGTTTGTCCGGAGCAGAAACGCTGTTTTCAGAGCTTTGAAACTCTAACATAATAATTCATGCAAAACTCTTCTAACACATTCAGATGTGCATTACTGCATTACAAATAGCATTTTATTCATGCACTTGACAAACTTTTAATGTTTGACACAGTTTCAGTAACATTGCATCAAACCAGGTTTGTCAGGAGCAGAAACGCTGTTTTCAGAGCTTTGAGACTCTAACATAATAATTCATGCAAAACTCTTCTAACACATTCAGATGTGCATTACTGCATTACAAATAGCATTTTATTCATGCACTTGACAAACTTTTAATGTTTGACAGAGTTTCAGTAACATTGCATCAAACCAGGTTTGTCCGGAGCAGAAACGCTGTTTTCAGAGCTTTGAGACTCTAACATAATAATTCATGCAAAACTCTTCTAACACCTTCAGATGTGCATTACTGCATTGCAAACAGCATTTTATTCATGCACATGACAAACTTTTAATGTTTGACACAGTTTCAGTAATATTGCATCAAACCAGGTTTGTCCGGAGCAGAAACGCTGTTTTCAGAGCTTTGAGACTCTAACATAATAATTCATGCAAAACTCTTCTAACACCTTCAGATGTGCATTACTGCATTGCAAACAGCATTTTATTCATGCACATGACAAACTTTTAATGTTTGACAGAGTTTCAGTAACATTGCATCAAACCAGTTTTGTCCTGAGCAGAAACGCTGTTTTCAGAGCTTTGAGACTCTAACATAATAATTCATGCAAAACTCTTCTAACACCTTCAGATGTGCATTACTGCATTGCAAACAGCATTTTATTCATGCACATGACAAACTTTTAATGTTTGACAGAGTTTCAGTAACATTGCATCAAACCACGTTTGTCCGGAGCAGAAACGCTGTTTTCAGAGCTTTGAAACTCTAACATAATAATTCATGCAAAACTCTTCTAACACCTTCAGATGTGCAGTACTGCATTGCAAACAGCATTTTATTCATGCACATGACAAACTTTTAATGTTTGACAGAGTTTCAGTAATATTGCATCAAACCAGGTTTGTCCGGAGCAGAAACGCTGTTTTCAGAGCTTTGAGACTCTAACATAATAATTCATGCAAAACTCTTCTAACACCTTCAGATGTGCATTACTGCATTACAAACAGCATTTTATTCATGCACTTGACAATTTTTTAATGTTTGACAAAGTTTCAGTAACATTGCATCAAACCAGGTTTGTCCGGAGCAGAAACGCTGTTTTCAGAGCTTTGAGACTCTAACATAATAATTCATGCAAAACTCTTCTAACACCTTCAGATGTGCAATACTGCATTGCAAACAGCATTTTATTCATGCACATGACAAACTTTTAATGTTTGACAGAGTTTCAGTAACATTGCATCAAACCAGGTTTGTGCGGAGCAGAAACGCTGTTTTCAGAGCTTTGAGACTCTAACATAATAATTCATGCAAAATTCTTCTAACACCTTCAGATGTGCATTACTGCATTGCAAACAGCATTTTATTCATGCACTTGACAATTTTTTAATGTTTGACAGAGTTTCAATAACATTGCATCAAACCAGGTTTGTCCGGAGCAGAAACGCTGTTTTCAGAGCTTTGAGAGTCTAACATAATAATTCATGCAAAACTCTTCTAACACCTTCAGATGTGCATTACTGCATTGCAAACAGCATTTTATTCATGCACATGACAAACTTTTAATGTTTGACAGAGTTTCAGTAATATTGCATCAAACCAGGTCTGTCCGGAGCAGAAACGCTGTTTTCAGAGCTTTGAGACTCTAACATAATAATTCATGCAAAACTCTTCTAACACCTTCAGATGTGCATTACTGCATTGCAAACAGCATTTTATTCATGCACATGACAAACTTTTAATGTTTGACAGAGTTTCAGTAACATTGCATCAAACCAGGTTTGTCCTGAGCAGAAACGCTGTTTTCAGAGCTTTGAGACTCTAACATAATAATTCATGCAAAACTCTTCTAACACCTTCAGATGTGCATTACTGCATTGCAAACAGCATTTTATTCATGCACATGACAAACTTTTAATGTTTGACAGAGTTTCAGTAACATTGCATCAAACCAGGTTTGTCCGGAGCAGAAACGCTGTTTTCAGAGCTTTGAAACTCTAACATAATAATTCATGCAAAACTCTTCTAACACATTCAGATGTGCATTACTGCATTGCAAACAGCATTTTATTCATGCACATGACAAACTTTTAATGTTTGACAGAGTTTCAGTAATATTGCATCAAACCAGGTCTGTCCGGAGCAGAAACGCTGTTTTCAGAGCTTTGAGACTCTAACATAATAATTCATGCAAAACTCTTCTAACACCTTCAGATGTGCATTACTGCATTGCAAATAGCATTTTATTCATGCACATGACAAACTTTTAATGTTTGACAGAGTTTCAGTAATATTGCATCAAACCAGGTCTGTCCGGAGCAGAAACGCTGTTTTCAGAGCTTTGAGACTCTAACATAATAATTCATGCAAAACTCTTCTAACACTTTCAGATGTGCATTACTGCATTGCAAACAGCATTTTATTCATGCACATGACACATTTTTAATGTTTGACAGAGTTTCAGTAACATTGCATCAAACCAGGTTTGTCCGGAGCAGAAACGCTGTTTTCAGAGCTTTGAGACTCTAACATAATAATTCATGCAAAACTCTTCTAACACCTTCAGATGTGCATTACTGCATTACAAATAGCATTTTATTCATGCACTTGACAAACTTTTAATGTTTGACAGAGTTTCAGTAACATTGCATCAAACCAGGTTTGTCCGGAGCAGAAACGCTGTTTTCAGAGCTTTGAGACTCTAACATAATAATTCATGCAAAACTCTTCTAACACCTTCAGATGTGCAGTACTGCATTGCAAACAGCATTTTATTCATGCACATGACAAACTTTTAATGTTTGACAGAGTTTCAGTAATATTGCATCAAACCAGGTCTGTCCGGAGCAGAAACGCTGTTTTCAGAGCTTTGAGACTCTAACATAATAATTCATGCAAAACTCTTCTAACACCTTCAGATGTGCATTACTGCATTGCAAATAGCATTTTATTCATGCACATGACAAACTTTTAATGTTTGACAGAGTTTCAGTAATATTGCATCAAACCAGGTCTGTCCGGAGCAGAAACGCTGTTTTCAGAGCTTTGAGACTCTAACATAATAATTCATGCAAAACTCTTCTAACACCTTCAGATGTGCAATACTGCATTGCAAACAGCATTTTATTCATGCACATGACAAACTTTTAATGTTTGACAGAGTTTCAGTAACATTGCATCAAACCAGGTTTGTGCGGAGCAGAAACGCTGTTTTCAGAGCTTTGAGACTCTAACATAATAATTCATGCAAAATTCTTCTAACACCTTCAGATGTGCATTACTGCATTGCAAACAGCATTTTATTCATGCACTTGACAATTTTTTAATGTTTGACAGAGTTTCAGTAACATTGCATCAAACCAGGTTTGTCCGGAGCAGAAACGCTGTTTTCAGAGCTTTGAGAGTCTAACATAATAATTCATGCAAAACTCTTCTAACACCTTCAGATGTGCATTACTGCATTGCAAACAGCATTTTATTCATGCACATGACAAACTTTTAATGTTTGACAGAGTTTCAGTAATATTGCATCAAACCAGGTCTGTCCGGAGCAGAAACGCTGTTTTCAGAGCTTTGAGACTCTAACATAATAATTCATGCAAAACTCTTCTAACACCTTCAGATGTGCATTACTGCATTGCAAACAGCATTTTATTCATGCACATGACAAACTTTTAATGTTTGACAGAGTTTCAGTAACATTGCATCAAACCAGGTTTGTCCTGAGAAGAAACGCTGTTTTCAGAGCTTTGAAACTCTAACATAATAATTCATGCAAAACTCTTCTAACACCTTCAGATGTGCAGTACTGCATTGCAAACAGCATTTTATTCATGCACATGACACATTTTTAATGTTTGACAGAGTTTCAGTAACATTGCATCAAACCAGGTTTGTCCGTAGCAGAAACGCTGTTTTCAGAGCTTTGAGACTCTAACATAATAATTCATGCAAAACTCTTCTAACACCTTCAGATGTGCATTACTGCATTACAAACAGCATTTTATTCATGCACTTGACAATTTTTTAATGTTTGACAAAGTTTCAGTAACATTGCATCAAACCAGGTTTGTCCGGAGCAGAAACGCTGTTTTCAGAGCTTTGAGACTCTAACATAATAATTCATGCAAAACTCTTCTAACACCTTCAGATGTGCAATACTGCATTGCAAACAGCATTTTATTCATGCACATGACAAACTTTTAATGTTTGATAGAGTTTCAGTAACATTGCATCAAACCAGGTTTGTCCGGAGCAGAAACGCTGTTTTCAGAGCTTTGAGACTCTAACATAATAATTCATGCAAAATTCTTCTAACACCTTCAGATGTGCATTACTGCATTGCAAACAGCATTTTATTCATGCACTTGACAATTTTTTAATGTTTGACAGAGTTTCAGTAACATTGCATCAAACCAGGTTTGTCCGGAGCAGAAACGCTGTTTTCAGAGCTTTGAGAGTCTAACATAATAATTCATGCAAAACTCTTCTAACACCTTCAGATGTGCATTACTGCATTACAAACAGCATTTTATTCATGCACTTGACAATTTTTTAATGTTTGACAAAGTTTCAGTAACATTGCATCAAACCAGGTTTGTCCGGAGCAGAAACGCTGTTTTCAGAGCTTTGAGACTCTAACATAATAATTCATGCAAAAGTCTTCTAACACCTTCAGATGTGCAATACTGCATTGCAAACAGCATTTTATTCATGCACATGACAAACTTTTAATGTTTGACAGAGTTTCAGTAACATTGCATCAAACCAGGTTTGTCCTGAGCAGAAACGCTGTTTTCAGAGCTTTGAGACTCTAACATAATAATTCATGCAAAACTCTTCTAACACCTTCAGATGTGCAGTACTGCATTGAAAACAGCATTTTATTCATGCACATGACAAACTTTTAATGTTTGACAGAGTTTCAGTAATATTGCATCAAACCAGGTTTGTCCGGAGCAGAAACGCTGTTTTCAGAGCTTTGAGACTCTAACATAATAATTCATGCAAAACTCTTCTAACACCTTCAGATGTGCATTACTGCATTACAAACAGCATTTTATTCATGCACTTGACAATTTTTTAATGTTTGACAAAGTTTCAGTAACATTGCATCAAACCAGGTTTGTCCGGAGCAGAAACGCTGTTTTCAGAGCTTTGAGACTCTAACATAATAATTCATGCAAAACTCTTCTAACACCTTCAGATGTGCAATACTGCATTGCAAACAGCATTTTATTCATGCACATGACAAACTTTTAATGTTTGACAGAGTTTCAGTAACATTGCATCAAACCAGGTTTGTGCGGAGCAGAAACGCTGTTTTCAGAGCTTTGAGACTCTAACATAATAATTCATGCAAAATTCTTCTAACACCTTCAGATGTGCATTACTGCATTGCAAACAGTATTTTATTCATGCACTTGACAATTTTTTAATGTTTGACAGAGTTTCAGTAACATTGCATCAAACCAGGTTTGTCCGGAGCAGAAACGCTGTTTTCAGAGCTTTGAGAGTCTAACATAATAATTCATGCAAAACTCTTCTAACACCTTCAGATGTGCATTACTGCATTGCAAACAGCATTTTATTCATGCACATGACAAACTTTTAATGTTTGACAGAGTTTCAGTAATATTGCATCAAACCAGGTCTGTCCGGAGCAGAAACGCTGTTTTCAGAGCTTTGAGACTCTAACATAATAATTCATGCAAAACTCTTCTAACACCTTCAGATGTGCATTACTGCATTGCAAACAGCATTTTATTCATGCACATGACAAACTTTTAATGTTTGACAGAGTTTCAGTAACATTGCATCAAACCAGGTTTGTCCTGAGCAGAAACGCTGTTTTCAGAGCTTTGAGACTCTAACATAATAATTCATGCAAAACTCTTCTAACACCTTCAGATGTGCATTACTGCATTGCAAACAGCATTTGATTCATGCACATGACAAACTTTTAATGTTTGACAGAGTTTCAGTAACATTGCATCAAACCAGGTTTGTCCGGAGCAGAAACGCTGTTTTCAGAGCTTTGAAACTCTAACATAATAATTCATGCAAAACTCTTCTAACACATTCAGATGTGCATTACTGCATTGCAAACAGCATTTTATTCATGCACATGACAAACTTTTAATGTTTGACAGAGTTTCAGTAATATTGCATCAAACCAGGTCTGTCCGGAGCAGAAACGCTGTTTTCAGAGCTTTGAGACTCTAACATAATAATTCATGCAAAACTCTTATAACACCTTCAGATGTGCATTACTGCATTGCAAATAGCATTTTATTCATGCACATGACAAACTTTTAATGTTTGACAGAGTTTCAGTAATATTGCATCAAACCAGGTCTGTCCGGAGCAGAAACGCTGTTTTCAGAGCTTTGAGACTCTAACATAATAATTCATGCAAAACTCTTCTAACACTTTCAGATGTGCATTACTGCATTGCAAACAGCATTTTATTCATGCACATGACACATTTTTAATGTTTGACAGAGTTTCAGTAACATTGCATCAAACCAGGTTTGTCCGGAGCAGAAACGCTGTTTTCAGAGCTTTGAGACTCTAACATAATAATTCATGCAAAACTCTTCTAACACCTTCAGATGTGCATTACTGCATTACAAATAGCATTTTATTCATGCACTTGACAAACTTTTAATGTTTGACAGAGTTTCAGTAACATTGCATCAAACCAGGTTTGTCCGGAGCAGAAACGCTGTTTTCAGAGCTTTGAGACTCTAACATAATAATTCATGCAAAACTCTTCTAACACCTTCAGATGTGCAGTACTGCATTGCAAACAGCATTTTATTCATGCACATGACAAACTTTTAATGTTTGACAGAGTTTCAGTAATATTGCATCAAACCAGGTCTGTCCGGAGCAGAAACGCTGTTTTCAGAGCTTTGAGACTCTAACATAATAATTCATGCAAAACTCTTCTAACACCTTCAGATGTGCATTACTGCATTGCAAATAGCATTTTATTCATGCACATGACAAACTTTTAATGTTTGACAGAGTTTCAGTAATATTGCATCAAACCAGGTCTGTCCGGAGCAGAAACGCTGTTTTCAGAGCTTTGAGACTCTAACATAATAATTCATGCAAAACTCTTCTAACACTTTCAGATGTGCATTACTGCATTGCAAACAGCATTTTATTCATGCACATGACACATTTTTAATGTTTGACAGAGTTTCAGTAACATTGCATCAAACCAGGTTTGTCCGGAGCAGAAACGCTGTTTTCAGAGCTTTGAGACTCTAACATAATAATTCATGCAAAACTCTTCTAACACCTTCAGATATGCATTACTGCATTACAAACAGCATTTTATTCATGCACTTGACAATTTTTTAATGTTTGACAAAGTTTCAGTAACATTGCATCAAACCAGGTTTGTCCGGAGCAGAAACGCTGTTTTCAGAGCTTTGAGACTCTAACATAATAATTCATGCAAAACTCTTCTAACACCTTCAGATGTGCAATACTGCATTGCAAACAGCATTTTATTCATGCACATGACAAACTTTTAATGTTTGACAGAGTTTCAGTAACATTGCATCAAACCAGGTTTGTCCGGAGCAGAAACGCTGTTTTCAGAGCTTTGAGACTCTAACATAATAATTCATGCAAAACTCTTCTAACACCTTCAGATGTGCATTACTGCATTGCAAACAGCATTTTATTCATGCACATGACAAACTTTTAATGTTTGACAGAGTTTCAGTAATATTGCATCAAACCAGGTCTGTCCGGAGCAGAAACGCTGTTTTCAGAGCTTTGAGACTCTAACATAATAATTCATGCAAAACTCTTCTAACACCTTCAGATGTGCATTACTGCATTGCAAACAGCATTTTATTCATGCACATGACAAACTTTTAATGTTTGACAGAGTTTCAGTAACATTGCATCAAACCAGGTTTGTCCTGAGCAGAAACGCTGTTTTCAGAGCTTTGAGACTCTAACATAATAATTCATGCAAAACTCTTCTAACACCTTCAGATGTGCATTACTGCATTGCAAACAGCATTTTATTCATGCACATGACAAACTTTTAATGTTTGACAGAGTTTCAGTAACATTGCATCAAACCAGGTTTGTCCGGAGCAGAAACGCTGTTTTCAGAGCTTTGAAACTCTAGCATAATAATTCATGCAAAACTCTTCTAACACATTCAGATGTGCATTACTGCATTACAAATAGCATTTTATTCATGCACTTGACAAACTTTTAATGTTTGACAGAGTTTCAGTAACATTGCATCAAACCAGGTTTGTCCGGAGCAGAAACGCTGTTTTCAGAGCTTTGAGACTCTAACATAATAATTCATGCAAAACTCTTCTAACACCTTCAGATGTGCATTACTGCATTACAAATAGCATTTTATTCATGCACTTGACAAACTTTTAATGTTTGACAGAGTTTCAGTAACATTGCATCAAACCAGGTTTGTCCGGAGCAGAAACGCTTTTTTCAGAGCTTTGAGACTCTAACATAATAATTCATGCAAAACTCTTCTAACACCTTCAGATGTGCAGTACTGCATTGCAAACAGCATTTTATTCATGCACATGACAAACTTTTAATGTTTGACAGAGTTTCAGTAATATTGCATCAAATCAGGTCTGTCCGGAGCAGAAACGCTGTTTTCAGAGCTTTGAGACTCTAACATAATAATTCATGCAAAACTCTTCTAACACCTTCAGATGTGCATTACTGCATTGCAAATAGCATTTTATTCATGCACATGACAAACTTTTAATGTTTGACAGAGTTTCAGTAATATTGCATCAAACCAGGTCTGTCCGGAGCAGAAACGCTGTTTTCAGAGCTTTGAGACTCTAACATAATAATTCATGCAAAACTCTTCTAACACCTTCAGATGTGCATTACTGCATTGCAAACAGCATTTTATTCATGCACATGACAAACTTTTAATGTTTGACACAGTTTCAGTAACATTGCATCAAACCAGGTTTGTCCGGAGCAGAAACGCTGTTTTCAGAGCTTTGAAACTCTAACATAATAATTCATGCAAAACTCTTCTAACACCTTCAGATGTGCAGTACTGCATTGCAAACAGCATTTTATTCATGCACATGACAAACTTTTAATGTTTGACAGAGTTTCAGTAATATTGCATCAAACCAGGTTTGTCCGGAGCAGAAACGCTGTTTTCAGAGCTTTGAGACTCTAACATAATAATTCATGCAAAACTCTTCTAACACCTTCAGATGTGCATTACTGCATTACAAACAGCATTTTATTCATGCACTTGACAATTTTTTAATGTTTGACAAAGTTTCAGTAACATTGCATCAAACCAGGTTTGTCCGGAGCAGAAACGCTGTTTTCAGAGCTTTGAGACTCTAACATAATAATTCATGCAAAACTCTTCTAACACCTTCAGATGTGCAATACTGCATTGCAAACAGCATTTTATTCATGCACATGACAAACTTTTAATGTTTGACAGAGTTTCAGTAACATTGCATCAAACCAGGTTTGTGCGGAGCAGAAACGCTGTTTTCAGAGCTTTGAGACTCTAACATAATAATTCATGCAAAATTCTTCTAACACCTTCAGATGTGCATTACTGCATTGCAAACAGCATTTTATTCATGCACATGACAAACTTTTAATGTTTGACAGAGTTTCAGTAATATTGCATCAAATCAGGTCTGTCCGGAGCAGAAACGCTGTTTTCAGAGCTTTGAGACTCTAACATAATAATTCATGCAAAACTCTTCTAACACCTTCAGATGTGCATTACTGCATTGCAAATAGCATTTTATTCATGCACATGACAAACTTTTAATGTTTGACAGAGTTTCAGTAATATTGCATCAAACCAGGTCTGTCCGGAGCAGAAACGCTGTTTTCAGAGCTTTGAGACTCTAACATAATAATTCATGCAAAACTCTTCTAACACCTTCAGATGTGCATTACTGCATTGCAAACAGCATTTTATTCATGCACATGACAAACTTTTAATGTTTGACAGAGTTTCAGTAACATTGCATCAAACCAGGTTTGTCCGGAGCAGAAACGCTGTTTTCAGAGCTTTGAAACTCTAACATAATAATTCATGCAAAACTCTTCTAACACCTTCAGATGTGCAGTACTGCATTGCAAACAGCATTTTATTCATGCACATGACAAACTTTTAATGTTTGACAGAGTTTCAGTAATATTGCATCAAACCAGGTTTGTCCGGAGCAGAAACGCTGTTTTCAGAGCTTTGAGACTCTAACATAATAATTCATGCAAAACTCTTCTAACACCTTCAGATGTGCATTACTGCATTACAAACAGCATTTTATTCATGCACTTGACAATTTTTTAATGTTTGACAAAGTTTCAGTAACATTGCATCAAACCAGGTTTGTCCGGAGCAGAAACGCTGTTTTCAGAGCTTTGAGACTCTAACATAATAATTCATGCAAAACTCTTCTAACACCTTCAGATGTGCAATACTGCATTGCAAACAGCATTTTATTCATGCACATGACAAACTTTTAATGTTTGACAGAGTTTCAGTAACATTGCATCAAACCAGGTTTGTGCGGAGCAGAAACGCTGTTTTCAGAGCTTTGAGACTCTAACATAATAATTCATGCAAAATTCTTCTAACACCTTCAGATGTGCATTACTGCATTGCAAACAGCATTTTATTCATGCACTTGACAATTTTTTAATGTTTGACAGAGTTTCAGTAACATTGCATCAAACCAGGTTTGTCCGGAGCAGAAACGCTGTTTTCAGAGCTTTGAGAGTCTAACATAATAATTCATGCAAAACTCTTCTAACACCTTCAGATGTGCATTACTGCATTGCAAATAGCATTTTATTCATGCACATGACAAACTTTTAATGTTTGACAGAGTTTCAGTAATATTGCATCAAACCAGGTCTGTCCGGAGCAGAAACGCTGTTTTCAGAGCTTTGAGACTCTAACATAATAATTCATGCAAAACTCTTCTAACACTTTCAGATGTGCATTACTGCATTGCAAACAGCATTTTATTCATGCACATGACACATTTTTAATGTTTGACAGAGTTTCAGTAACATTGCATCAAACCAGGTTTGTCCGGAGCAGAAACGCTGTTTTCAGAGCTTTGAGACTCTAACATAATAATTCATGCAAAACTCTTCTAACACCTTCAGATGTGCATTACTGCATTACAAATAGCATTTTATTCATGCACTTGACAAACTTTTAATGTTTGACAGAGTTTCAGTAACATTGCATCAAACCAGGTTTGTCCGGAGCAGAAACGCTGTTTTCAGAGCTTTGAGACTCTAACATAATAATTCATGCAAAACTCTTCTAACACCTTCAGATGTGCAGTACTGCATTGCAAACAGCATTTTATTCATGCACATGACAAACTTTTAATGTTTGACAGAGTTTCAGTAATATTGCATCAAACCAGGTCTGTCCGGAGCAGAAACGCTGTTTTCAGAGCTTTGAGACTCTAACATAATAATTCATGCAAAACTCTTCTAACACCTTCAGATGTGCATTACTGCATTGCAAATAGCATTTTATTCATGCACATGACAAACTTTTAATGTTTGACAGAGTTTCAGTAATATTGCATCAAACCAGGTCTGTCCAGAGCAGAAACGCTGTTTTCAGAGCTTTGAGACTCTAACATAATAATTCATGCAAAACTCTTCTAACACTTTCAGATGTGCATTACTGCATTGCAAACAGCATTTTATTCATGCACATGACACATTTTTAATGTTTGACAGAGTTTCAGTAACATTGCATCAAACCAGGTTTGTCCGGAGCAGAAACGCTGTTTTCAGAGCTTTGAGACTCTAACATAATAATTCATGCAAAACTCTTCTAACACCTTCAGATGTGCATTACTGCATTACAAACAGCATTTTATTCATGCACTTGACAATTTTTTAATGTTTGACAAAGTTTCAGTAACATTGCATCAAACCAGGTTTGTCCGGAGCAGAAACGCTGTTTTCAGAGCTTTGAGACTCTAACATAATAATTCATGCAAAACTCTTCTAACACCTTCAGATGTGCAATACTGCATTGCAAACAGCATTTTATTCATGCACATGACAAACTTTTAATGTTTGACAGAGTTTCAGTAACATTGCATCAAACCAAGTTTGTCCGGAGCAGAAACGCTGTTTTCAGAGCTTTGAGACTCTAACATAATAATTCATGCAAAACTCTTCTAACACCTTCAGATGTGCAGTACTGCATTGCAAACAGCATTTTATTCATGCACATGACAAACTTTTAA
This sequence comes from Garra rufa, assembly GCF_049309525.1. NCBI lineage: Eukaryota > Metazoa > Chordata > Actinopteri > Cypriniformes > Cyprinidae > Garra > Garra rufa. Next base: position 6,944,424 of record NW_027394278.1, on the reverse strand, counting down.
TGTTTGACAGAGTTTCAGTAATATTGCATCAAACCAGGTCTGTCCGGAGCAGAAACGCTGTTTTCAGAGCTTTGAGACTCTAACATAATAATTCATGCAAAACTCTTCTAACACCTTCAGATGTGCATTACTGCATTGCAAACAGCATTTTATTCATGCACATGACAAACTTTTAATGTTTGACAGAGTTTCAGTAACATTGCATCAAACCAGGTTTGTCCTGAGCAGAAACGCTGTTTTCAGAGCTTTGAGACTCTAACATAATAATTCATGCAAAACTCTTCTAACACATTCAGATGTGCATTACTGCATTACAAATAGCATTTTATTCATGCACTTGACAAACTTTTAATGTTTGACAGAGTTTCAGTAACATTGCATCAAACCAGGTTTGTCCGGAGCAGAAACGCTGTTTTCAGAGCTTTGAGACTCTAACATAATAATTCATGCAAAACTCTTCTAACACCTTCAGATGTGCAGTACTGCATTGCAAACAGCATTTTATTCATGCACATGACACATTTTTAATGTTTGACAGAGTTTCAGTAACATTGCATCAAACCAGGTTTGTCCGTAGCAGAAACGCTGTTTTCAGAGCTTTGAGACTCTAACATAATAATTCATGCAAAACTCTTCTAACACCTTCAGATGTGCATTACTGCATTACAAACAGCATTTTATTCATGCACTTGACAATTTTTTAATGTTTGACAAAGTTTCAGTAACATTGCATCAAACCAGGTTTGTCCGGAGCAGAAACGCTGTTTTCAGAGCTTTGAGACTCTAACATAATAATTCATGCAAAACTCTTCTAACACCTTCAGATGTGCATTACTGCATTACAAACAGCATTTTATTCATGCACTTGACAATTTTTTAATGTTTGACAAAGTTTCAGTAACATTGCATCAAACCAGGTTTGTCCGGAGCAGAAACGCTGTTTTCAGAGCTTTGAGACTCTAACATAATAATTCATGCAAAACTCTTCTAACACCTTCAGATGTGCAATACTGCATTGCAAACAGCATTTTATTCATGCACATGACAAACTTTTAATGTTTGACAGAGTTTCAGTAACATTGCATCAAACCAGGTTTGTGCGGAGCAGAAACGCTGTTTTCAGAGCTTTGAGACTCTAACATAATAATTCATGCAAAATTCTTCTAACACCTTCAGATGTGCATTACTGCATTGCAAACAGCATTTTATTCATGCACTTGACAATTTTTTAATGTTTGACAGAGTTTCAGTAACATTGCATCAAACCAGGTTTGTCCGGAGCAGAAACGCTGTTTTCAGAGCTTTGAGAGTCTAACATAATAATTCATGCAAAACCCTTCTAACACCTTCAGATGTGCATTACTGCATTGCAAACAGCATTTTATTCATGCACATGACAAACTTTTAATGTTTGACAGAGTTTCAGTAATATTGCATCAAACCAGGTCTGTCCGGAGCAGAAACGCTGTTTTCAGAGCTTTGAGACTCTAACATAATAATTCATGCAAAACTCTTCTAACACCTTCAGATGTGCATTACTGCATTGCAAACAGCATTTTATTCATGCACATGACAAACTTTTAATGTTTGACAGAGTTTCAGTAACATTGCATCAAACCAGGTTTGTCCTGAGCAGAAACGCTGTTTTCAGAGCTTTGAGACTCTAACATAATAATTCATGCAAAACTCTTCTAACACCTTCAGATGTGCATTACTGCATTGCAAACAGCATTTTATTCATGCACATGACAAACTTTTAATGTTTGACAGAGTTTCAGTAACATTGCATCAAACCAGGTTTGTCCGGAGCAGAAACGCTGTTTTCAGAGCTTTGAAACTCTAACATAATAATTCATGCAAAACTCTTCTAACACATTCAGATGTGCATTACTGCATTGCAAACAGCATTTTATTCATGCACATGACAAACTTTTAATGTTTGACAGAGTTTCAGTAATATTGCATCAAACCAGGTCTGTCCGGAGCAGAAACGCTGTTTTCAGAGCTTTGAGACTCTAACATAATAATTCATGCAAAACTCTTCTAACACCTTCAGATGTGCATTACTGCATTGCAAATAGCATTTTATTCATGCACATGACAAACTTTTAATGTTTGACAGAGTTTCAGTAACATTGCATCAAACCAGGTTTGTCCTGAGCAGAAACGCTGTTTTCAGAGCTTTGAGACTCTAACATAATAATTCATGCAAAACTCTTCTAACACCTTCAGATGTGCATTACTGCATTGCAAACAGCATTTTATTCATGCACATGACAAACTTTTAATGTTTGACAGAGTTTCAGTAACATTGCATCAAACCAGGTTTGTCCGGAGCAGAATCGCTGTTTTCAGAGCTTTGAAACTCTAACATAATAATTCAGGCAAAACTCTTCTAACACATTCAGATGTGCATTACTGCATTGCAAACAGCATTTTATTCATGCACATGACAAACTTTTAATGTTTGACAGAGTTTCAGTAACATTGCATCAAACCAGGTTTGTCCGGAGCAGAAACGCTGTTTTCAGAGCTTTGAAACTCTAACATAATAATTCATGCAAAACTCTTCTAACACCTTCAGATGTGCAGTACTGCATTGCAAACAGCATTTTATTCATGCACATGACAAACTTTTAATGTTTGACAGAGTTTCAGTAATATTGCATCAAACCAGGTTTGTCCGGAGCAGAAACGCTGTTTTCAGAGCTTTGAGACTCTAACATAATAATTCATGCAAAACTCTTCTAACACCTTCAGATGTGCATTACTGCATTACAAACAGCATTTTATTCATGCACTTGACAATTTTTTAATGTTTGACAAAGTTTCAGTAACATTGCATCAAACCAGGTTTGTCCGGAGCAGAAACGCTGTTTTCAGAGCTTTGAGACTCTAACATAATAATTCATGCAAAACTCTTCTAACACCTTCAGATGTGCAATACTGCATTGCAAACAGCATTTTATTCATGCACATGACAAACTTTTAATGTTTGACAGAGTTTCAGTAACATTGCATCAAACCAGGTTTGTGCGGAGCAGAAACGCTGTTTTCAGAGCTTTGAGACTCTAACATAATAATTCATGCAAAATTCTTCTAACACCTTCAGATGTGCATTACTGCATTGCAAACAGCATTTTATTCATGCACTTGACAATTTTTTAATGTTTGACAGAGTTTCAGTAACATTGCATCAAACCAGGTTTGTCCGGAGCAGAAACGCTGTTTTCAGAGCTTTGAGAGTCTAACATAATAATTCATGCAAAACTCTTCTAACACCTTCAGATGTGCATTACTGCATTGCAAACAGCATTTTATTCATGCACATGACAAACTTTTAATGTTTGACAGAGTTTCAGTAATATTGCATCAAACCAGGTCTGTCCGGAGCAGAAACGCTGTTTTCAGAGCTTTGAGACTCTAACATAATAATTCATGCAAAACTCTTCTAACACCTTCAGATGTGCATTACTGCATTGCAAACAGCATTTTATTCATGCACATGACAAACTTTTAATGTTTGACAGAGTTTCAGTAACATTGCATCAAACCAGGTTTGTCCTGAGCAGAAACGCTGTTTTCAGAGCTTTGAGACTCTAACATAATAATTCATGCAAAACTCTTCTAACACCTTCAGATGTGCATTACTGCATTGCAAACAGCATTTTATTCATGCACATGACAAACTTTTAATGTTTGACAGAGTTTCAGTAACATTGCATCAAACCAGGTTTGTCCGGAGCAGAATCGCTGTTTTCAGAGCTTTGAAACTCTAACATAATAATTCAGGCAAAACTCTTCTAACACATTCAGATGTGCATTACTGCATTGCAAACAGCATTTTATTCATGCACATGACAAACTTTTAATGTTTGACAGAGTTTCAGTAACATTGCATCAAACCAGGTTTGTCCGGAGCAGAAACGCTGTTTTCAGAGCTTTGAAACTCTAACATAATAATTCATGCAAAACTCTTCTAACACCTTCAGATGTGCAGTACTGCATTGCAAACAGCATTTTATTCATGCACATGACAAACTTTTAATGTTTGACAGAGTTTCAGTAATATTGCATCAAACCAGGTTTGTCCGGAGCAGAAACGCTGTTTTCAGAGCTTTGAGACTCTAACATAATAATTCATGCAAAACTCTTCTAACACCTTCAGATGTGCATTACTGCATTACAAACAGCATTTTATTCATGCACTTGACAATTTTTTAATGTTTGACAAAGTTTCAGTAACATTGCATCAAACCAGGTTTGTCCGGAGCAGAAACGCTGTTTTCAGAGCTTTGAGACTCTAACATAATAATTCATGCAAAACTCTTCTAACACCTTCAGATGTGCAATACTGCATTGCAAACAGCATTTTATTCATGCACATGACAAACTTTTAATGTTTGACAGAGTTTCAGTAACATTGCATCAAACCAGGTTTGTGCGGAGCAGAAACGCTGTTTTCAGAGCTTTGAGACTCTAACATAATAATTCATGCAAAATTCTTCTAACACCTTCAGATGTGCATTACTGCATTGCAAACAGCATTTTATTCATGCACTTGACAATTTTTTAATGTTTGACAGAGTTTCAGTAACATTGCATCAAACCAGGTTTGTCCGGAGCAGAAACGCTGTTTTCAGAGCTTTGAGAGTCTAACATAATAATTCATGCAAAACTCTTCTAACACCTTCAGATGTGCATTACTGCATTGCAAATAGCATTTTATTCATGCACATGACAAACTTTTAATGTTTGACAGAGTTTCAGTAATATTGCATCAAACCAGGTCTGTCCGGAGCAGAAACGCTGTTTTCAGAGCTTTGAGACTCTAACATAATAATTCATGCAAAACTCTTCTAACACTTTCAGATGTGCATTACTGCATTGCAAACAGCATTTTATTCATGCACATGACACATTTTTAATGTTTGACAGAGTTTCAGTAACATTGCATCAAACCAGGTTTGTCCGGAGCAGAAACGCTGTTTTCAGAGCTTTGAGACTCTAACATAATAATTCATGCAAAACTCTTCTAACACCTTCAGATGTGCATTACTGCATTACAAATAGCATTTTATTCATGCACTTGACAAACTTTTAATGTTTGACAGAGTTTCAGTAACATTGCATCAAACCAGGTTTGTCCGGAGCAGAAACGCTGTTTTCAGAGCTTTGAGACTCTAACATAATAATTCATGCAAAACTCTTCTAACACCTTCAGATGTGCAGTACTGCATTGCAAACAGCATTTTATTCATGCACATGACAAACTTTTAATGTTTGACAGAGTTTCAGTAATATTGCATCAAACCAGGTCTGTCCGGAGCAGAAACGCTGTTTTCAGAGCTTTGAGACTCTAACATAATAATTCATGCAAAACTCTTCTAACACCTTCAGATGTGCATTACTGCATTGCAAATAGCATTTTATTCATGCACATGACAAACTTTTAATGTTTGACAGAGTTTCAGTAATATTGCATCAAACCAGGTCTGTCCAGAGCAGAAACGCTGTTTTCAGAGCTTTGAGACTCTAACATAATAATTCATGCAAAACTCTTCTAACACTTTCAGATGTGCATTACTGCATTGCAAACAGCATTTTATTCATGCACATGACACATTTTTAATGTTTGACAGAGTTTCAGTAACATTGCATCAAACCAGGTTTGTCCGGAGCAGAAACGCTGTTTTCAGAGCTTTGAGACTCTAACATAATAATTCATGCAAAACTCTTCTAACACCTTCAGATGTGCATTACTGCATTACAAACAGCATTTTATTCATGCACTTGACAATTTTTTAATGTTTGACAAAGTTTCAGTAACATTGCATCAAACCAGGTTTGTCCGGAGCAGAAACGCTGTTTTCAGAGCTTTGAGACTCTAACATAATAATTCATGCAAAACTCTTCTAACACCTTCAGATGTGCAATACTGCATTGCAAACAGCATTTTATTCATGCACATGACAAACTTTTAATGTTTGACAGAGTTTCAGTAACATTGCATCAAACCAAGTTTGTCCGGAGCAGAAACGCTGTTTTCAGAGCTTTGAGACTCTAACATAATAATTCATGCAAAACTCTTCTAACACCTTCAGATGTGCAGTACTGCATTGCAAACAGCATTTTATTCATGCACATGACAAACTTTTAATGTTTGACAGAGTTTCAGTAATATTGCATCAAACCAGGTCTGTCCGGAGCAGAAACGCTGTTTTCAGAGCTTTGAGACTCTAACATAATAATTCATGCAAAACTCTTCTAACACCTTCAGATGTGCATTACTGCATTGCAAACAGCATTTTATTCATGCACATGACAAACTTTTAATGTTTGACAGAGTTTCAGTAACATTGCATCAAACCAGGTTTGTCCTGAGCAGAAACGCTGTTTTCAGAGCTTTGAGACTCTAACATAATAATTCATGCAAAACTCTTCTAACACATTCAGATGTGCATTACTGCATTACAAATAGCATTTTATTCATGCACTTGACAAACTTTTAATGTTTGACAGAGTTTCAGTAACATTGCATCAAACCAGGTTTGTCCGGAGCAGAAACGCTGTTTTCAGAGCTTTGAGACTCTAACATAATAATTCATGCAAAACTCTTCTAACACCTTCAGATGTGCAGTACTGCATTGCAAACAGCATTTTATTCATGCACATGACACATTTTTAATGTTTGACAGAGTTTCAGTAACATTGCATCAAACCAGGTTTGTCCGTAGCAGAAACGCTGTTTTCAGAGCTTTGAGACTCTAACATAATAATTCATGCAAAACTCTTCTAACACCTTCAGATGTGCATTACTGCATTACAAACAGCATTTTATTCATGCACTTGACAATTTTTTAATGTTTGACAAAGTTTCAGTAACATTGCATCAAACCAGGTTTGTCCGGAGCAGAAACGCTGTTTTCAGAGCTTTGAGACTCTAACATAATAATTCATGCAAAACTCTTCTAACACCTTCAGATGTGCATTACTGCATTACAAACAGCATTTTATTCATGCACTTGACAATTTTTTAATGTTTGACAAAGTTTCAGTAACATTGCATCAAACCAGGTTTGTCCGGAGCAGAAACGCTGTTTTCAGAGCTTTGAGACTCTAACATAATAATTCATGCAAAACTCTTCTAACACCTTCAGATGTGCAATACTGCATTGCAAACAGCATTTTATTCATGCACATGACAAACTTTTAATGTTTGACAGAGTTTCAGTAACATTGCATCAAACCAGGTTTGTGCGGAGCAGAAACGCTGTTTTCAGAGCTTTGAGACTCTAACATAATAATTCATGCAAAATTCTTCTAACACCTTCAGATGTGCATTACTGCATTGCAAACAGCATTTTATTCATGCACTTGACAATTTTTTAATGTTTGACAGAGTTTCAGTAACATTGCATCAAACCAGGTTTGTCCGGAGCAGAAACGCTGTTTTCAGAGCTTTGAGAGTCTAACATAATAATTCATGCAAAACCCTTCTAACACCTTCAGATGTGCATTACTGCATTGCAAACAGCATTTTATTCATGCACATGACAAACTTTTAATGTTTGACAGAGTTTCAGTAATATTGCATCAAACCAGGTCTGTCCGGAGCAGAAACGCTGTTTTCAGAGCTTTGAGACTCTAACATAATAATTCATGCAAAACTCTTCTAACACCTTCAGATGTGCATTACTGCATTGCAAACAGCATTTTATTCATGCACATGACAAACTTTTAATGTTTGACAGAGTTTCAGTAACATTGCATCAAACCAGGTTTGTCCTGAGCAGAAACGCTGTTTTCAGAGCTTTGAGACTCTAACATAATAATTCATGCAAAACTCTTCTAACACCTTCAGATGTGCATTACTGCATTGCAAACAGCATTTTATTCATGCACATGACAAACTTTTAATGTTTGACAGAGTTTCAGTAACATTGCATCAAACCAGGTTTGTCCGGAGCAGAAACGCTGTTTTCAGAGCTTTGAAACTCTAACATAATAATTCATGCAAAACTCTTCTAACACATTCAGATGTGCATTACTGCATTGCAAACAGCATTTTATTCATGCACATGACAAACTTTTAATGTTTGACAGAGTTTCAGTAATATTGCATCAAACCAGGTCTGTCCGGAGCAGAAACGCTGTTTTCAGAGCTTTGAGACTCTAACATAATAATTCATGCAAAACTCTTCTAACACCTTCAGATGTGCATTACTGCATTGCAAATAGCATTTTATTCATGCACATGACAAACTTTTAATGTTTGACAGAGTTTCAGTAACATTGCATCAAACCAGGTCTGTCCGGAGCAGAAACGCTGTTTTCAGAGCTTTGAGACTCTAACATAATAATTCATGCAAAACTCTTCTAACACTTTCAGATGTGCATTACTGCATTGCAAACAGCATTTTATTCATGCACATGACACATTTTTAATGTTTGACAGAGTTTCAGTAACATTGCATCAAACCAGGTTTGTCCGGAGCAGAAACGCTGTTTTCAGAGCTTTGAGACTCTAACATAATAATTCATGCAAAACTCTTCTAACACCTTCAGATGTGCATTACTGCATTACAAACAGCATTTTATTCATGCACATGACAAACTTTTAATGTTTGACAGAGTTTCAGTAACATTGCATCAAACCAGGTTTGTCCGGAGCAGAAACGCTGTTTTCAGAGCTTTGAAACTCTAACATAATAATTCATGCAAAACTCTTCTAACACATTCAGATGTGCATTACTGCATTACAAATAGCATTTTATTCATGCACTTGACAAACTTTTAATGTTTGACAGAGTTTCAGTAACATTGCATCAAACCAGGTTTGTCCGGAGCAGAAACGCTGTTTTCAGAGCTTTGAAACTCTAACATAATAATTCATGCAAAACTCTTCTAACACATTCAGATGTGCATTACTGCATTACAAATAGCATTTTATTCATGCACTTGACAAACTTTTAATGTTTGACAGAGTTTCAGTAACATTGCATCAAACCAGGTTTGTCCGGAGCAGAAACGCTGTTTTCAGAGCTTTGAGACTCTAACATAATAATTCATGCAAAACTCTTCTAACACCTTCAGATGTGCAGTACTGCATTGCAAACAGCATTTTATTCATGCACATGACACATTTTTAATGTTTGACAGAGTTTCAGTAACATTGCATCAAACCAGGTTTGTCCGTAGCAGAAACGCTGTTTTCAGAGCTTTGAGACTCTAACATAATAATTCATGCAAAACTCTTCTAACACCTTCAGATGTGCATTACTGCATTACAAACAGCATTTTATTCATGCACTTGACAATTTTTTAATGTTTGACAAAGTTTCAGTAACATTGCATCAAACCAGGTTTGTCCGGAGCAGAAACGCTGTTTTCAGAGCTTTGAGACTCTAACATAATAATTCATGCAAAACTCTTCTAACACCTTCAGATGTGCAATACTGCATTGCAAACAGCATTTTATTCATGCACATGACAAACTTTTAATGTTTGACAGAGTTTCAGTAACATTGCATCAAACCAGGTTTGTGCGGAGCAGAAACGCTGTTTTCAGAGCTTTGAGACTCTAACATAATAATTCATGCAAAATTCTTCTAACACCTTCAGATGTGCATTACTGCATTGCAAACAGCATTTTATTCATGCACTTGACAATTTTTTAATGTTTGACAGAGTTTCAGTAACATTGCATCAAACCAGGTTTGTCCGGAGCAGAAACGCTGTTTTCAGAGCTTTGAGAGTCTAACATAATAATTCATGCAAAACTCTTCTAACACCTTCAGATGTGCATTACTGCATTGCAAACAGCATTTTATTCATGCACATGACAAACTTTTAATGTTTGACAGAGTTTCAGTAACATTGCATCAAACCAGTTTTGTCCGGAGCAGAAACGCTGTTTTCAGAGCTTTGAGACTCTAACATAATAATTCATGCAAAACTCTTCTAACACCTTCAGATGTGCATTACTGCATTGCAAACAGCATTTTATTCATGCACATGACAAACTTTTAATGTTTGACACAGTTTCAGTAATATTGCATCAAACCAGGTTTGTCCGGAGCAGAAACGCTGTTTTCAGAGCTTTGAGAGTCTAACATAATAATTCATGCAAAACTCTTCTAACACCTTCAGATGTGCATTACTGCATTGCAAACAGCATTTTATTCATGCACTTGACAATTTTTTAATGTTTGACAAAGTTTCAGTAACATTGCATCAAACCAGGTTTGTCCTGAGCAGAAACGCTGTTTTCAGAGCTTTGAGACTCTAACATAATAATTCATGCAAAACTCTTCTAACACCTTCAGATGTGCATTACTGCATTGCAAACAGCATTTTATTCATGCACATGACAAACTTTTAATGTTTGACAGAGTTTCAGTAACATTGCATCAAACCAGTTTTGTCCTGAGCAGAAACGCTGTTTTCAGAGCTTTGAGACTCTAACATAATAATTCATGCAAAACTCTTCTAACACCTTCAGATGTGCATTACTGCATTGCAAACAGCATTTTATTCATGCACATGACAAACTTTTAATGTTTGACAGAGTTTCAGTAACATTGCATCAAACCAGGTTTGTCCGGAGCAGAAACGCTGTTTTCAGAGCTTTGAAACTCTAACATAATAATTCATGCAAAACTCTTCTAACACCTTCAGATGTGCAGTACTGCATTGCAAACAGCATTTTATTCATGCACATGACAAACTTTTAATGTTTGACAGAGTTTCAGTAATATTGCATCAAACCAGGTTTGTCCGGAGCAGAAACGCTGTTTTCAGAGCTTTGAGACTCTAACATAATAATTCATGCAAAACTCTTCTAACACCTTCAGATGTGCATTACTGCATTGCAAACAGCATTTTATTCATGCACATGACAAACTTTTAATGTTTGACAGAGTTTCAGTAATATTGCATCAAACCAGGTCTGTCCGGAGCAGAAACGCTGTTTTCAGAGCTTTGAGACTCTAACATAATAATTCATGCAAAACTCTTCTAACACCTTCAGATGTGCATTACTGCATTGCAAACAGCATTTTATTCATGCACATGACAAACGTTTAATGTCTGACAGAGTTTCAGTAACATTGCATCAAACCAGGTTTGTCCTGAGCAGAAACGCTGTTTTCAGAGCTTTGAGACTCTAACATAATAATTCATGCAAAACTCTTCTAACACCTTCAGATGTGCAGTAATGCATTGCAAACAGCATTTTATTCATGCACATGACAAACTTTTAATGTTTGACAGAGTTTCAGTAATATTGCATTAAACCAGGTCTGTACGGAGCAGAAACGCTGTTTTCAGAGCTTTGAGACTCTAACATAATAATTCATGCAAAACTCTTCTAACACCTTCAGATGTGCATTACTGCATTGCAAATAGCATTTTATTCATGCACATGACAAACTTTTAATGTTTGACAGAGTTTCAGTAATATTGCATCAAACCAGGTCTGTCCGGAGCAGAAACGCTGTTTTCAGAGCTTTGAGACTCTAACATCATAATTCATGCAAAACTCTTCTAACACATTCAGATGTGCATTACTGCATTACAAATAGCATTTTATTCATGCACTTGACAAACTTTTAATGTTTGACAGAGTTTCAGTAACATTGCATCAAACCAGGTTTGTCCGGAGCAGAAACGCTGTTTTCAGAGCTTTGAAACTCTAACATAATAATTCATGCAAAACTCTTCTAACACCTTCAGATGTGCATTACTGCATTGCAAACAGCATTTTATTCATGCACATGACAAACTTTTAATGTTTGACAGAGTTTCAGTAACATTGCATCAAACCAGTTTTGTCCTGAGCAGAAACGCTGTTTTCTGAGCTTTGAGACTCTAACATAATAATTCATGCAAAACTCTTCTAACACCTTCAGATGTGCATTACTGCATTGCAAACAGCATTTTATTCATGCACTTGACAATTTTTTAATGTTTGACAGAGTTTCAGTAACATTGCATCAAACCAGGTTTGTCCGGAGCAGAAACGCTGTTTTCAGAGCTTTGAGAGTCTAACATAATAATTCATGCAAAACTCTTCTAACACCTTCAGATGTGCATTACTGCATTGCAAACAGCATTTTATTCATGCACATGACAAACTTTTAATGTTTGACAGAGTTTCAGTAATATTGCATCAAACCAGGTCTGTCCGGAGCAGAAACGCTGTTTTCAGAGCTTTGAGACTCTAACATCATAATTCATGCAAAACTCTTCTAACACATTCAGATGTGCATTACTGCATTACAAATAGCATTTTATTCATGCACTTGACAAACTTTTAATGTTTGACAGAGTTTCAGTAACATTGCATCAAACCAGGTTTGTCCGGAGCAGAAACGCTGTTTTCAGAGCTTTGAAACTCTAACATAATAATTCATGCAAAACTCTTCTAACACATTCAGATGTGCATTACTGCATTACAAATAGCATTTTATTCATGCACTTGACAAACTTTTAATGTTTGACACAGTTTCAGTAACATTGCATCAAACCAGGTTTGTCAGGAGCAGAAACGCTGTTTTCAGAGCTTTGAGACTCTAACATAATAATTCATGCAAAACTCTTCTAACACATTCAGATGTGCATTACTGCATTACAAATAGCATTTTATTCATGCACTTGACAAACTTTTAATGTTTGACAGAGTTTCAGTAACATTGCATCAAACCAGGTTTGTCCGGAGCAGAAACGCTGTTTTCAGAGCTTTGAGACTCTAACATAATAATTCATGCAAAACTCTTCTAACACCTTCAGATGTGCATTACTGCATTGCAAACAGCATTTTATTCATGCACATGACAAACTTTTAATGTTTGACACAGTTTCAGTAATATTGCATCAAACCAGGTTTGTCCGGAGCAGAAACGCTGTTTTCAGAGCTTTGAGACTCTAACATAATAATTCATGCAAAACTCTTCTAACACCTTCATATGTGCATTACTGCATTGCAAACAGCATTTTATTCATGCACATGACAAACTTTTAATGTTTGACAGAGTTTCAGTAACATTGCATCAAACCAGTTTTGTCCTGAGCAGAAACGCTGTTTTCAGAGCTTTGAGACTCTAACATAATAATTCATGCAAAACTCTTCTAACACCTTCAGATGTGCATTACTGCATTGCAAACAGCATTTTATTCATGCACATGACAAACTTTTAATGTTTGACAGAGTTTCAGTAACATTGCATCAAACCAGTTTTGTCCTGAGCAGAAACGCTGTTTTCAGAGCTTTGAGACTCTAACATAATAATTCATGCAAAACTCTTCTAACACCTTCAGATGTGCATTACTGCATTGCAAACAGCATTTTATTCATGCACATGACAAACTTTTAATGTTTGACAGAGTTTCAGTAACATTGCATCAAACCAGGTTTGTCCAGAGCAGAAACGCTGTTTTCAGAGCTTTGAAACTCTAACATAATAATTCATGCAAAACTCTTCTAACACCTTCAGATGTGCAGTACTGCATTGCAAACAGCATTTTATTCATGCACATGACAAACTTTTAATGTTTGACAGAGTTTCAGTAATATTGCATCAAACCAGGTTTGTCCGGAGCAGAAACGCTGTTTTCAGAGCTTTGAGACTCTAACATAATAATTCATGCAAAACTCTTCTAACACCTTCAGATGTGCATTACTGCATTACAAACAGCATTTTATTCATGCACTTGACAATTTTTTAATGTTTGACAAAGTTTCAGTAACATTGCATCAAACCAGGTTTGTCCGGAGCAGAAACGCTGTTTTCAGAGCTTTGAGACTCTAACATAATAATTCATGCAAAACTCTTCTAACACCTTCAGATGTGCAATACTGCATTGCAAACAGCATTTTATTCATGCACATGACAAACTTTTAATGTTTGACAGAGTTTCAGTAACATTGCATCAAACCAGGTTTGTGCGGAGCAGAAACGCTGTTTTCAGAGCTTTGAGACTCTAACATAATAATTCATGCAAAATTCTTCTAACACCTTCAGATGTGCATTACTGCATTGCAAACAGCATTTTATTCATGCACTTGACAATTTTTTAATGTTTGACAGAGTTTCAGTAACATTGCATCAAACCAGGTTTGTCCGGAGCAGAAACGCTGTTTTCAGAGCTTTGAGAGTCTAACATAATAATTCATGCAAAACTCTTCTAACACCTTCAGATGTGCATTACTGCATTGCAAACAGCATTTTATTCATGCACATGACAAACTTTTAATGTTTGACAGAGTTTCAGTAATATTGCATCAAACCAGGTCTGTCCGGAGCAGAAACGCTGTTTTCAGAGCTTTGAGACTCTAACATAATAATTCATGCAAAACTCTTCTAACACCTTCAGATGTGCATTACTGCATTGCAAACAGCATTTTATTCATGCACATGACAAACTTTTAATGTTTGACAGAGTTTCAGTAACATTGCATCAAACCAGGTTTGTCCTGAGCAGAAACGCTGTTTTCAGAGCTTTGAGACTCTAACATAATAATTCATGCAAAACTCTTCTAACACCTTCAGATGTGCATTACTGCATTGCAAACAGCATTTTATTCATGCACATGACAAACTTTTAATGTTTGACAGAGTTTCAGTAACATTGCATCAAACCAGGTTTGTCCGGAGCAGAATCGCTGTTTTCAGAGCTTTGAAACTCTAACATAATAATTCAGGCAAAACTCTTCTAACACATTCAGATGTGCATTACTGCATTGCAAACAGCATTTTATTCATGCACATGACAAACTTTTAATGTTTGACAGAGTTTCAGTAACATTGCATCAAACCAGGTTTGTCCGGAGCAGAAACGCTGTTTTCAGAGCTTTGAAACTCTAACATAATAATTCATGCAAAACTCTTCTAACACCTTCAGATGTGCAGTACTGCATTGCAAACAGCATTTTATTCATGCACATGACAAACTTTTAATGTTTGACAGAGTTTCAGTAATATTGCATCAAACCAGGTTTGTCCGGAGCAGAAACGCTGTTTTCAGAGCTTTGAGACTCTAACATAATAATTCATGCAAAACTCTTCTAACACCTTCAGATGTGCATTACTGCATTACAAACAGCATTTTATTCATGCACTTGACAATTTTTTAATGTTTGACAAAGTTTCAGTAACATTGCATCAAACCAGGTTTGTCCGGAGCAGAAACGCTGTTTTCAGAGCTTTGAGACTCTAACATAATAATTCATGCAAAACTCTTCTAACACCTTCAGATGTGCAATACTGCATTGCAAACAGCATTTTATTCATGCACATGACAAACTTTTAATGTTTGACAGAGTTTCAGTAACATTGCATCAAACCAGGTTTGTGCGGAGCAGAAACGCTGTTTTCAGAGCTTTGAGACTCTAACATAATAATTCATGCAAAATTCTTCTAACACCTTCAGATGTGCATTACTGCATTGCAAACAGCATTTTATTCATGCACTTGACAATTTTTTAATGTTTGACAGAGTTTCAGTAACATTGCATCAAACCAGGTTTGTCCGGAGCAGAAACGCTGTTTTCAGAGCTTTGAGAGTCTAACATAATAATTCATGCAAAACTCTTCTAACACCTTCAGATGTGCATTACTGCATTGCAAACAGCATTTTATTCATGCACATGACAAACTTTTAATGTTTGACAGAGTTTCAGTAATATTGCATCAAACCAGGTCTGTCCGGAGCAGAAACGCTGTTTTCAGAGCTTTGAGACTCTAACATAATAATTCATGCAAAACTCTTCTAACACCTTCAGATGTGCATTACTGCATTGCAAACAGCATTTTATTCATGCACATGACAAACTTTTAATGTTTGACAGAGTTTCAGTAACATTGCATCAAACCAGGTTTGTCCTGAGCAGAAACGCTGTTTTCAGAGCTTTGAGACTCTAACATAATAATTCATGCAAAACTCTTCTAACACCTTCAGATGTGCATTACTGCATTGCAAACAGCATTTTATTCATGCACATGACAAACTTTTAATGTTTGACAGAGTTTCAGTAACATTGCATCAAACCAGGTTTGTCCGGAGCAGAATCGCTGTTTTCAGAGCTTTGAAACTCTAACATAATAATTCAGGCAAAACTCTTCTAACACATTCAGATGTGCATTACTGCATTGCAAACAGCATTTTATTCATGCACATGACAAACTTTTAATGTTTGACAGAGTTTCAGTAACATTGCATCAAACCAGGTTTGTCCGGAGCAGAAACGCTGTTTTCAGAGCTTTGAAACTCTAACATAATAATTCATGCAAAACTCTTCTAACACCTTCAGATGTGCAGTACTGCATTGCAAACAGCATTTTATTCATGCACATGACAAACTTTTAATGTTTGACAGAGTTTCAGTAATATTGCATCAAACCAGGTTTGTCCGGAGCAGAAACGCTGTTTTCAGAGCTTTGAGACTCTAACATAATAATTCATGCAAAACTCTTCTAACACCTTCAGATGTGCATTACTGCATTACAAACAGCATTTTATTCATGCACTTGACAATTTTTTAATGTTTGACAAAGTTTCAGTAACATTGCATCAAACCAGGTTTGTCCGGAGCAGAAACGCTGTTTTCAGAGCTTTGAGACTCTAACATAATAATTCATGCAAAACTCTTCTAACACCTTCAGATGTGCAATACTGCATTGCAAACAGCATTTTATTCATGCACATGACAAACTTTTAATGTTTGACAGAGTTTCAGTAACATTGCATCAAACCAGGTTTGTGCGGAGCAGAAACGCTGTTTTCAGAGCTTTGAGACTCTAACATAATAATTCATGCAAAATTCTTCTAACACCTTCAGATGTGCATTACTGCATTGCAAACAGCATTTTATTCATGCACTTGACAATTTTTTAATGTTTGACAGAGTTTCAGTAACATTGCATCAAACCAGGTTTGTCCGGAGCAGAAACGCTGTTTTCAGAGCTTTGAGAGTCTAACATAATAATTCATGCAAAACTCTTCTAACACCTTCAGATGTGCATTACTGCATTGCAAACAGCATTTTATTCATGCACATGACAAACTTTTAATGTTTGACAGAGTTTCAGTAATATTGCATCAAACCAGGTCTGTCCGGAGCAGAAACGCTGTTTTCAGAGCTTTGAGACTCTAACATAATAATTCATGCAAAACTCTTCTAACACCTTCAGATGTGCAGTACTGCATTGCAAACAGCATTTTATTCATGCACATGACAAACTTTTAATGTTTGACAGAGTTTCAGTAATATTGCATCAAACCAGGTCTGTCCGGAGCAGAAACGCTGTTTTCAGAGCTTTGAGACTCTAACATAATAATTCATGCAAAACTCTTCTAACACCTTCAGATGTGCATTACTGCATTGCAAATAGCATTTTATTCATGCACATGACAAACTTTTAATGTTTGACAGAGTTTCAGTAATATTGCATCAAACCAGGTCTGTCCGGAGCAGAAACGCTGTTTTCAGAGCTTTGAGACTCTAACATAATAATTCATGCAAAACTCTTCTAACACTTTCAGATGTGCATTACTGCATTGCAAACAGCATTTTATTCATGCACATGACACATTTTTAATGTTTGACAGAGTTTCAGTAACATTGCATCAAACCAGGTTTGTCCGGAGCAGAAACGCTGTTTTCAGAGCTTTGAGACTCTAACATAATAATTCATGCAAAACTCTTCTAACACCTTCAGATGTGCATTACTGCATTACAAACAGCATTTTATTCATGCACTTGACAATTTTTTAATGTTTGACAAAGTTTCAGTAACATTGCATCAAACCAGGTTTGTCCGGAGCAGAAACGCTGTTTTCAGAGCTTTGAGACTCTAACATAATAATTCATGCAAAACTCTTCTAACACCTTCAGATGTGCAATACTGCATTGCAAACAGCATTTTATTCATGCACATGACAAACTTTTAATGTTTGACAGAGTTTCAGTAACATTGCATCAAACCAGGTTTGTCCGGAGCAGAAACGCTGTTTTCAGAGCTTTGAGACTCTAACATAATAATTCATGCAAAACTCTTCTAACACCTTCAGATGTGCATTACTGCATTGCAAACAGCATTTTATTCATGCACATGACAAACTTTTAATGTTTGACAGAGTTTCAGTAATATTGCATCAAACCAGGTCTGTCCGGAGCAGAAACGCTGTTTTCAGAGCTTTGAGACTCTAACATAATAATTCATGCAAAACTCTTCTAACACCTTCAGATGTGCATTACTGCATTGCAAACAGCATTTTATTCATGCACATGACAAACTTTTAATGTTTGACAGAGTTTCAGTAACATTGCATCAAACCAGGTTTGTCCTGAGCAGAAACGCTGTTTTCAGAGCTTTGAGACTCTAACATAATAATTCATGCAAAACTCTTCTAACACCTTCAGATGTGCATTACTGCATTGCAAACAGCATTTTATTCATGCACATGACAAACTTTTAATGTTTGACAGAGTTTCAGTAACATTGCATCAAACCAGGTTTGTCCGGAGCAGAAACGCTGTTTTCAGAGCTTTGAAACTCTAGCATAATAATTCATGCAAAACTCTTCTAACACATTCAGATGTGCATTACTGCATTACAAATAGCATTTTATTCATGCACTTGACAAACTTTTAATGTTTGACAGAGTTTCAGTAACATTGCATCAAACCAGGTTTGTCCGGAGCAGAAACGCTGTTTTCAGAGCTTTGAGACTCTAACATAAGAATTCATGCAAAACTCTTCTAACACCTTCAGATGTGCATTACTGCATTACAAATAGCATTTTATTCATGCACTTGACAAACTTTTAATGTTTGACAGAGTTTCAGTAACATTGCATCAAACCAGGTCTGTCCGGAGCAGAAACGCTGTTTTCAGAGCTTTGAGACTCTAACATAATAATTCATGCAAAACTATTCTAACACCTTCAGATGTGCATTACTGCATTGCAAATAGCATTTTATTCATGCACATGACAAACTTTTAATGTTTGACAGAGTTTCAGTAATATTGCATCAAACCAGGTCTGTCCGGAGCAGAAACGCTGTTTTCAGAGCTTTGAGACTCTAACATAATAATTCATGCAAAACTCTTCTAACACCTTCAGATGTGCATTACTGCATTGCAAACAGCATTTTATTCATGCACATGACAAACTTTTAATGTTTGACACAGTTTCAGTAATATTGCATCAAACCAGGTTTGTCCGGAGCAGAAACGCTGTTTTCAGAGCTTTGAGACTCTAACATAATAATTCATGCAAAACTCTTCTAACACCTTCAGATGTGCATTACTGCATTGCAAACAGCATTTTATTCATGCACATGACAAACTTTTAATGTTTGACAGAGTTTCAGTAATATTGCATCAAACCAGGTCTGTCCGGAGCAGAAACGCTGTTTTCAGAGCTTTGAGACTCTAACATAATAATTCATGCAAAACTCTTCTAACACCTTCAGATGTGCATTACTGCATTGCAAACAGCATTTTATTCATGCACATGACAAACTTTTAATGTTTGACAGAGTTTCAGTAACATTGCATCAAACCAGTTTTGTCCTGAGCAGAAACGCTGTTTTCAGAGCTTTGAGACTCTAACATAATAATTCATGCAAAACTCTTCTAACACCTTCAGATGTGCATTACTGCATTGCAAACAGCATTTTATTCATGCACATGACAAACTTTTAATGTTTGACAGAGTTTCAGTAACATTGCATCAAACCAGGTTTGTCCGGAGCAGAAACGCTGTTTTCAGAGCTTTGAAACTCTAACATAATAATTCATGCAAAACTCTTCTAACACCTTCAGATGTGCATTACTGCATTGCAAACAGCATTTTATTCATGCACATGACAAACTTTTAATGTTTGACAGAGTTTCAGTAATATTGCATCAAACCAGGTCTGTCCGGAGCAGAAACGCTGTTTTCAGAGCTTTGAGACTCTAACATAATAATTCATGCAAAACTCTTCTAACACCTTCAGATGTGCATTACTGCATTGCAAACAGCATTTTATTCATGCACATGACAAACTTTTAATGTTTGACAGAGTTTCAGTAACATTGCATCAAACCAGGTTTGTCCTGAGCAGAAACGCTGTTTTCAGAGCTTTGAGACTCTAACATAATAATTCATGCAAAACTCTTCTAACACCTTCAGATGTGCATTACTGCATTGCAAACAGCATTTTATTCATGCACATGACAAACTTTTAATGTTTGACAGAGTTTCAGTAACATTGCATCAAACCAGGTTTGTCCGGAGCAGAAACGCTGTTTTCAGAGCTTTGAAACTCTAACATAATAATTCATGCAAAACTCTTCTAACACATTCAGATGTGCATTACTGCATTGCAAACAGCATTTTATTCATGCACATGACAAACTTTTAATGTTTGACAGAGTTTCAGTAATATTGCATCAAACCAGGTCTGTCCGGAGCAGAAATGATGTTTCATTAACAAAGTTCGGGAGAAGCGCGTCAGATACTTAGCGTAAACAGCACAAGAGGAGCCCACTCAAGTCAATCAGCGCCATAGGTTAAATACAGCTGACTCACCTCCATTCACTTGATGGTTTATCAGTAACTGGTTCGCCCATCCGCTACTACGTCGCAAAGACAAACTGCCACAAGAGAAGACGATTCCGACTCTCCTCCGGCCGGCTCCAGGACCGTGTCTTCCCCCGCATTTCGCTTCAATTGAGCCCCAGGCCTCATCTCGCGGCCGCCGCTCGGCCCGGACCGCCTCACAACGCCTCGGCCTGCCCTCGCCTCCATCGGCGAGAACACCAGCCGATTCCCCAACATCATCCGCTCGGTCAGGCAATCAATTCCGCCCATAGAGAAACGGACTATGGCGAGTATGAAACTAGCGCTGGCAAAATCCGATGTCCAGCCTTCACGCAAGTTAAACAAAACAGAATTATTTAACTTGTACAATAATCTGCAACTAACTAACCTCTCCCCCTC